>NC_137955.1:612500-622500 GCF_963924665.1 Micromys minutus | reverse complement strand
AGTGTTTAGGGTCTAAGGTTTTGGGTTTAGGATTGTTTAAGCTTTAGGGTAGATTAGGTTTAGGGTTTAGAGTTTAGTGTTAAGGTTAGGGTTAGGTTTAGGGTTTAGTGTTCGGATTAGGGTTAGGGTTAGGGTTAGGATTAGGGTTAAGGTTAGGGTTAGGATTAGGTTTAGGTTTAGGGTTAGGGTTAGGGTTAGGGTTAGGGTTAGGGTTAGGGTTAGGATTAGGGTTAGGGTTAGGGTTAGGGTAAGGGTCAGGGGTTAGGGTTAGGGTTATGGTTATTGTTAGGTTTAGGGTTTAGGGTTTAGTGTTTAGGGTTTAAAATTTAGAGTTTAGGATTGTTTAAGATTTAGGGTGGTTTAGGTTAAGGGATTAGGGTTTAGAGTTTAGGATTGTTTAAGGTTTAGGGTTGTTTAGGGTATAGTGTTTAGGCTTAAAAGTTTAGGGTTGTTTAGGGTTTAGTGTTTAGGGTTTAGGGTTGTTTAAGGTTTAGTGATTAAGTTTTAGGTTCTAGGGTTGTTTTGGGTTTAGTGTTTAGTGTTGTTTGGGGTATAGTGTTAATGGTTTAGGGTTTAGGGTTATTTAGGGTTTAGTGTTTAAGGTTTAGGGTATAGGTTTCTTTAGGGTTTAGTGTTAAGGGTTGTTTATGGTTTAGTGATTAGTGTTGTTTAGGGTTGTTTAGAGGTTAGTGTTTAGGGTTATTCAGGGTTTATGATTTATGGTTGTTCAGGGTTTAGGATTTATGGTTGTTCAGGGTTTAGGATTTAGGGATTAAGGTTAAGGGGTTAGGGTTAGGGTTAGGGTTAGGGTTAGGGTTAGGGTTAAGGTTAGGGTTAGGGTTAGGGTTAGGGTTATGGTTAGTGTTAGGATTAGGGTTAGGGTTAGGGTCAGGGTTAGGTTTAGGGTTAGGGTTAGGGTTAGGGTTAGATTTAGGGTCAGGTTTAGGTTTATTGTTAGATTTAGGGTTTAGGGTTTAAGGTTTATGGTTTAGGATTGTTTAAGGTTTAGGGTGGATTAGGTTAAGGTTTAGAGTTTAGTGTTATGGTTACGGTTAGTGTTAGTGTTAGGGTTAGGGTTAGGGTTAGGGTTAGGGTTAGGGTAATGTTTAGGGTTAGGGTTAGGGTTAGGGTTAGGTGTTAGGGTTAGTGTTAGGGTTAGGGTTATTATTAGGGGGTTAGGTTTAAGTTTAGGATTAGTGTTAGGGTTAGAATTAGAAATAGGGTTAGTGTTAGGATTAGGGTCAGGGTTAGGTTTAGGGTTAGGGTTAGGGTTAGGGTTAGGGTTAGGGTTAGGGTCAGGGAGGGTTTAGGGTTAGGGTTAAGGTTAGGGTTAGATTTAGGGTTAGGTTTAGGTTTATTGTTAGATTTAGGATTTAGGGTCTAAGGTTTATGGTTTAGGATTGTTTAAGGTTTAGGGTGGATTAGGTTTAGGGTTTAGAGTTTAGTGTTATGGTTACGGTTAGGGTTAGGGTTAGGGTTAGGGTTAGGATTACAGTTAAGGTTAGGGTTAGGATTAGGTTTAGGGTTAGGGTTAGGGTTAGGGTTAGGGTTAGGGTTAGGGTTAGGATTAGGGTTAGGGTTAGGGTTAGGGTAAGGGTTAGGGGTTAGGGTTAGGGTTATGGTTATTGTTAGGGTTAGGGTTTAGGGTTTAGTGTTTAGGGTTTAAGGTTTAGGGTTTAGGATTGTTTAAGGTTTAGGGTGGTTTAGGTTAAGGGTTTAGGGTTTAGAGTTTAGGATTGTTTAAGATTTAGGGTTGTTTAGGGTATATTGTTTAGGGTTAATACTTTAGGGTTGTTTAGGGTTTAGTGTTTAGGGTTTAGAATTGTTTAAGGTTTAGTGTTTAATGTTTAGGTTTTAGGGTTGTTTTGGGTTTAGTGTTTAGTGTTGATTAGGGTATAGTGTTAATGGTTTAGGGTTTAGGGTTATTTAGGGTTTAGTGTTTACGGTTTAGGGTATAGGGTTGTTTAGGGTTTAGTGTTTAGGGTTGTTTATGGTTTAGTGATTAGGGTTGTTTAGGGTTGTTTAGAGGTTAGTGTTTACGGTTATTCAGGGTTTATGATTTAGGGTTGTTCAGGGTTTAGGATTTATGGTTGTTCAGGGTTTAGGATTTAGTGATTAAGGTTAAGGGGTTAGGGTTAGGGTTAGGGTTAGGGTTAGGGTTAGGGTTAGGGTTAGGGTTAGGGTTAAGATTAGGGTTAGGTTTAGGGTTAGGGTTATGGTTAGTGTTAGGATTAGGGTTAGGGTTAGGGTCAGGGTTAGGTTTAGGGTTAGGGTTAGGGTTAGGGTTAGATTTAGGATCAGGTTTAGGTTTATTGTTAGATTTAGGGTTTACGGTTTAAGGTTTATGGTTTAGGATTGTTTAAGGTTTAGGGTGGATTAGGTTTAGGGTTTAGAGTTTAGTGTTATGGTTACGGTTAGTGTTAGGGTTAGGGTTAGGGTTAGGGTTAGGGTAATGTTTAGGGTTAGGGTTAGGGTTAGGGTTAGGGGTTAGGGTTAGTGTTAGGGTTAGGGTTATTATTGGGGGTTAGGTTTAAGTTTAGGATTAGTGTTAGGGTTAGAATTAGAAATAGGGTTAGTGTTAGGATTAGGGTCAGGGTTAGGTTTAGGGTTAGTGTTAGGGTTAGGGTTAGGGTTAGGGTTAGGGTCAGGGATGGTTTAGGGTTAGGGTTAGGGTTAGGGTTAGATTTAGGGTCAGGTTTAGGTTTATTGTTAGATTTAGCATTTAGGGTCTAAGGTTTATGGTTTAGGATTGTTTAAGGTTTAGGGTGGATTAGGTTTAGGGTTTAGAGTTTACTGTTATGGTTACGGTTAGGGTTAGGGTTAGGGTTAGGGTTAGGATTACGGTTAAGGTTAGGGTTAGGATTAGGTTTAGGGTTAGGGTTAGGGTTAGGGTTAGGGTTAGGGTTAGGGTTAGGGTTAGGATTAGGGTTAGGGTTAGGGTTAGGGTAAGGTTTATGGGTTAGGGTTAGGGTTATGGTTATTGTTAGGGTTAGGGTTTAGGGTTTAGTGTTTAGGGTTTAAGGTTTAGGGTTTAGGATTCTTTAAGATTTAGGGTGGTTTAGGTTAAGGGTTTAGGGTTTAGAGTTTAGGATTGTTTAACGTTTAGGGTTGTTTAGGGTATAGTGTTTAGGGTTAAAACTTTAGGGTTGTTTAGGGTTTAGTGTTTAGGGTTTAGAATTGTTTAAGGTTTAGTGTTTAATGTTTAGGTTTTAGGGTTGTTTTGGGTTTAGTGTTTAGTGTTGTTTAGGGTATAGTGTTAATGGTTTAGGGTTTAGGGTTATTTATGGTTTAGTGTTTACGGTTTAGGGTATAGGGTTGTTTAGGGTTTAGTGTTTAGGGTTGTTTATGGTTTAGTGATTAGGGTTGTTTAGGGTTGTTTAGAGGTTAGTGTTTAGGGTTATTCAGTGTTTATGATTTAGGGTTATTCAGGGTTTAGGATTTATGATTGTTCAGGGTTTAGGATTTAGGGATTAAGGTTAAGGGGTTAGGGTTAGGGTTAGGGTTAGGGTTAGGGTTAGGGTTAGGGTTAAGGTTAGGGTTAGGGTAAGGGTTAGGGTTATGGTTAGTGTTAGGATTAGGGTTAGGGTTAGGGTCAGGGATAGTTTTAGGGTTAGGGTTAGGGTTAGGGTTAGATTTAGGGTCAGGTTTAGGTTTATTGTTAGATTTAGGGTTTAGGGTTTAAGGTTTAATGTTTAGGATTGTTTAAGGTTTAGGGTGGATTAGGTTTAGGGTTTAGAGTTTAGTGTTATGGTTACGGTTAGTGTTAGGGATAGAGTTAGGGTTAGGGTTAGGCTTAGGGTTAGGGTTAGGGTAATGGTTAGGGTTAGGGTTAGGGTTAGGGTTAGGGTTAGGGTAAGGGTTAGGGGTTAGTGTTAGGGTTAGGGTTAGGGTTAGGGTTAGGGATAGGTTAGGGTTAGGGTTATTATTAGGGGGTTAGGTTTAAGTTTAGGATTATTGTTAGGGTTAGAATTAGAAATAGGGTTAGTGTTAGGATTAGGGTCAGGGTTAGGTTTAGGGTTAGGGTTTGGGTTAGGGTTAGGGTTAGGGTCAGGGAGGGTTTAGGGTTAGTGTTAGGGTTAGGGTTAGATTTAGGGTTAGGTTTAGGTTTATTGTTAGATTTAGGATTTAGGGTCTAAGGTTTATGGTTTAGGATTGTTTAAGGTTTAGGGTGGATTAGGTTTAGGGTTTAGAGTTTAGTGTTATGGTTACAGTTAGGGTTAGGGTTAGGGTTAGGATTAGGGTTAAGGTTAGGGTTAGGGTTAGGTTTAGGGTTAGGGTTAAGGTTAGGGATAGGGTTAGGGTTAGGGTTAGGGTTAGGGTTAGGGTTAGGATTAGGGTTAGAGTTAGGGTTAGGGTAAGGGTTAGGGGTTAGGGTTAGGGTTATGGTTATTGTTAGGTTTAGAGTTTAGTGTTTAGTGTTTAGGGTTTAAGGTTTAGGGTTTAGGATTGTTTAAGATTTAGGGTGGTTTAGGTTAAGGGTTTAGGGTTTAGATTTTAGGATTGTTTAAGGTTTAGGGTTGTTTAGGGTATAGTGTTTAGGGTTAAAAGTTTAGGGTTGTTTAGGATTTAGTGTTTAGGGTTTAGGATTGTTTAAGGTTTAGTGTTTAAGGTTTAGGTTTTAGGGTTGTTTTGGGTTTAGTGTTTAGTGTTGTTTAGGGTATAGTGTTAATGGTTTAGGGTTTAGGGTTATTTAGGGTTTAGTGTTTAAGGTTTAGGGTATAGGGTTGTTTAGTGTTTAGGGTTGTTTATGGTTTAGTGATTAGGGTTGTTTAGGGTTGTTTAGAGGTTAGTGTTTAGGGTTATTCAGGGTTTATGATTTAGGGTTGTTCAGGGTTTAGGATTTATGGTTGTTCAGGGTTTAGGATTTAGGGATTAAGGTTAAGGGGTTAGGGTTAGGGTTAGGGTTAGGGTTAGGGTTAGCATTATGGTTAGAGTTAGGGTTAGAGTTAGGGTTATGGGGATATGTTAGGCTTAAGGTTAGGGTTAGGGTTATGGGGTTAAGGTTAGGGTTGGGGTTAGGGTTAGGTTTAGGTTTAGGGTTAGGGTTAGGGTTATGGTTATTCTTAGACTCATGGTTTAAAATTTAGGGTTTATGGTTTAAGGTTTAGGGTTTTGGATTGTTTAAGTTTTAGGGTGGTTTAGGTTTAGGGTATAGGGTTTAGCGTTTAATATTGTTTAATGTTTAGGGTTGTTTAGGTTTTAGCGTTTAGAGTTGTTTATGGTTTTTTAGGGTTGTTTATGATTTAGTGTTTAGGGTTGTTCAGGATTTATAATTTAGGATATTTTAAGGTTTAGGGTTTAAGGTTGTATAGTGTTTTAGGGTTTAGGGTATAATGTTTGGGGTTAAGGGTTTAGGGTGCTTTTGGAATTAGGGTTTAGGGTTTTTCGGGGTTTAGGCTTTAGGATTTAGGTTGTTAGGGTTAGTGTTAGGGTTAGGTTTAGGGTTAAGGTGAGGGTTAGGGTGAGGATTAAGGTTAGGGTTAGGGTTA
This sequence comes from Micromys minutus, assembly GCF_963924665.1. NCBI lineage: Eukaryota > Metazoa > Chordata > Mammalia > Rodentia > Muridae > Micromys > Micromys minutus. The sequence goes on along the minus strand of NC_137955.1, from coordinate 617,011 downwards.
ATGTTAGTGTTAGTGTTAGGGTAAGGGTTAGGCTTAGGGATAGGTTTAGGGTTAGGGTTAGGGTTAGGGTTAAGGTTAGGGTTAGGGTTAGGGTTAGGGTTAGGGGTTAGTGTTAGGGTTAGTGTTAGGGGTTAGGGGTTAGTGTTAGGGTTAGGGTTAGGGTTAGGGTTAGGGTTAGGGTTAGGTTTAGTGTTAGGGTTATTATTAGGGGGTTACGTTTTAGTTTAGGATTAGTGTTAGGGTTAGAATTAGAAATAGGGTTAGTGTTAGGATTAGGGTCAGGGTTAGGTTTAGCGATATGGTTAGGGTTAGGGTTAAGGGTAGGGTTAGGGTTAGGGTTAGATTTAAAGTTTAGGGTTTAGTGTTAGGATTAGGGATAGTGTGAGGTTTAGGGTTAGGTTTAGGGTTAGGGTTAGGGTTAGTGTTTGGGTTATGATTAGTGTTATTATTAGGGTTAGGGTTAGGGTCAGGTTTAGGGTTAGGGTAATGGTTAGGGATAGATTTAGGGTTAGGTTTAGGTTTATTGTTAGATTTAGGGTTTAGGGTTTAAGGTTTAAGGTTTAGGATTGTTTAAGGTTTAGGGTAGATTAGGTTTAGGGTTTAGTGTTTAGTATTATGGTTACGGTTAGGGTTAGGGTTAGGGTTAGAGTTAGGGTTAGGGTTAGGGTTAGGGTTAGGGTTAAGGTTAGGGTTAGTGTTAGTGTTAGGGTTAGGGTTAGGGTCAAGGTTAGGTTTAGGGTTAGGAATAGGGTTAGGGTTAGATTTAGGGTTAGGTTTAGATTTATTGTTAGATTTAGGGTTTAGGGTTTAAGGTTTATGGTTTAGGATTGTTTAAGGTTTAGAGTAGATTAGGTTTAGGGTTTAGAGTTTAGTGTTATGGTTACGGTTAGGGTTAGGGTTAGGGATGGGGTTAGGGTTAGGGTTAGGTTTATGGTAATGGTTAGGGTTAGGGTTAGGGTTAGGGTTAGGGTATAAGTTAGGGGGTTAGTGTTAGGGTTTGGGTTAGGGTTAGGGTTAGGGTTAGGGTTAGGGTTAGGGTTAGGTTAGGGTTAGGGTTAGGGTTAGGGTTAGGGGTTAGGTTTAGTGTTAGGGTTAGGGTTATTATTAGGGGGTTAGGTTTAAGTTTAGGATTAGTGTTAGTGTTAGAATTAGAAATAGGTTTAGTGTTAGGATTAGGGTCAGGGTTAGGTAAATGTTTAGGGTTAGGGTTAGGGTTAGGGTTAGGGTCAGGGAGGGTTTAGGGTTAGGGTTAGGGTTAGGGTTAGATTTAGGGTTAGGTTTAGGTTTATTGTTAGATTTAGGATTAAGGGTCTAAGATTTATGGTTTAGGATTGTTTAAGGTTTAGGGTGGATTAGGTTTAGGGTTTAGAGTTTAGTGTTATGGTTACGGTTAGGGTTAGGGTTAGGGTTAGGGTTAGGATTAGAGTTAAGTTTGGGGTTAGGATTAGGTTTAGGGTTAGGGTTAGGCTTAGGGTTAGGGTTAGGGTTAGGGTTAGGGTTAGGATTAGGGTTAGGGTTAGGGTTAGGGTTAGGGTTAGGGTCAAGGTTAGGTTTAGGGTTAGGAATAGGGTTAGGGTTAGATTTAGGGTTAGGTTTAGATTTATTGTTAGATTTAGGGTTTAGGGTTTAAGGTTTAAGGTTTAGGATTGTTTAAGGTTTAGGGTAGATTAGGTTTAGGGTTTAGAGTTTAGTATTATGGTTACGGTTAGGGTTAGGGTTAGGGTTAGATTTAAAATTTAGGGTTTAGTGTTAGGATTAGGGATAGTGTGAGGTTTAGGGTTAGGTTTAGGGTTAGGGTTTGGGTTAGTGTTTGGGTTATGATTAGTGTTATTATTAGGGTTAGGGTTAGGGTCAGGTTTAGGTTTAGGGTTAGGGTTAGGGTTAGGGATAGATTTAGGGTTAGGTTTAGGTTTATTGTTAGATTTAGGGTTTAGGGTTTAAGGTTTAAGGTTTAGGATTGTTTAAGGTTTAGGGTAGATTAGGTTTAGGGTTTAGAGTTTAGTATTATGGTTACGGTTAGGGTTAGGGTTAGGGTTAGAGTTAGGGTTAGGGTTAGGTTTAGGGTTAGGGTTAAGGTTAGGGTTAGTGTTAGGGTTAGGGTTATGGTTAGTGTTAGGATTAGGGTTAGGGTTAGGGTCAAGGTTAGGTTTAGGGTTAGGGATAGGGTTAGGGTTAGATTTAGGGTTAGGTTTAGGTTTATTGTTAGATTTAGTGTTTAGGGTTTAAGGTTTATGGTTTAGGATTGTTTAAGGTTTAGGGTGGATTAGGTTTAGGGTTTAGAGTTTAGTGTTATGGTTACGGTTAGGGTTAGGGTTAGGGATGGGGTTAGGGTTAGGGTTAGGTTTATGGTAATGGTTACGGTTAGGGTTAGAGTTAGGGTTAGGGTATATGTTAGGGGGTTAGTGTTAGGGTTTGGGGTAGGGTTAGGATTAGGGTTAGGGTTAGGTTAGGGTTAGGGTTAGGGTTAGGGTTAGGGGTTAGGTTTAGTGTTAGGGTTAGGGTTATTATTAGGGGGTTAGGTTTAAGTTTAGGATTAGTGTTAGGGTTAGAATTAGAAATAGGGTTAGTGTTAGGATTAGGGTCAGGGTTAGGTTTAGGGTTAGGGTTAGGGTTAGGGTTAGGGTCAGGGAGGGTTTAGGGTTAGGGTTAGGGTTAGGGTTAGATTTAGGGTTAGGTTTAGGTTTATTGTTAGATTTAGGATTTAGGGTCTAAGGTTTATGGTTTAGGATTGTTTAAGGTTTAGGGTGGATTAGGTTTAGGGTTTAGAGTTTAGTGTTATGGTTACGGTTAGGGTTAGGGTTAGGGTTAGGGTTAGGATTAGGGTTAAGGTTGGGGTTAGGATTAGGTTTAGGGTTAGGGTTAGGCTTAGGGTTAGGGTTAGGGTTAGGGTTAGGGTTAGGGTTAGGATTAGGGTTAGGGTTAGGGTTAGGGTAAGGGTTAGGGATTAGGGTTAGGGTTATGGTTATTGTTAGGTTTAGGGTTTAGGGTTTAGTGTTTAGGGTTTAAGGTTTAGGGTTTATGATTGTTTAAGATTTAGGGTGGTTTAGGTTAAGGGTTTAGGGTTTAGAGTTTAGGATTGTTTAAGGTTTAGGGTTGTTTAGGGTATAGTGTTTAGGGTTAAAAGTTTAGGGTTGTTTAGGGTTTAGTGATTAGGGTTTAGGGTTGTTTAAGGTTATTGTTTAAGTTTTAGGTTTTAGGGTTGTTTTGGGTTTAGTGTTTAGTGTTGTTTAGGGTATAGTGTTAATGGTTTAGGGTTTAGGGTTATTTAGGGTTTAGTGTTTAAGGTTTAGGGTATAGGGTTGTTTAGGGTTTAGTGTTTAGGGTTGTTTATGGTTTAGTGATTAGGGTTGTTTAGGGTTGTTTAGAGGTTAGTGTTTAGGGTTATTCAAGGTTTATGATTTAGGGTTGTTCAGGGTTTAGGATTTATGGTTGTTCAGGGTTTAGGATTCAGGGATTAAGGTTAAGGGGTTAGGGTTAGGGTTAGGGTTAGGGTTAGGGTTAGGGTTAGCATTAGGGTTAGAGTTAGGGTTAGAGTTAGGGTTATGGGGTTATGTTATGCTTAAGGTTAGGGTTAGGGCTATGGGGTTAAGGTTAGGGTTGGAGTTAGGGTTAGGTTTAGGTTTAGGGTTAGTGTTAGGGTTATGGTTATTCTTAGATTTATGGTTTAAAATTTAGGGCTTATGGTTTAAGGTTTAGGGTTTAGGATTGTTTAAGTTTTAGGGTGGTTTAGGTTTAGGGTATAGAATTTAGCGTTTAAGATTGTTTAATGGTTAGGGTTGTTTAGGTTTTAGCGTTTAGAGTTGTTTAGGGTTTTTTAGGGTTGTTTATAATTTAGTGTTTAGGGTTGTTCAGGATTTATGATTTAGGATATTTTAAGGTTTAGGGTTTAAGGTTGTATAGTGTTTTAGGGTTTAGGGTATAATGTTTAGGGTTAAGGGTTTAGGGTTGTTTAGGGTATAGTGTTAATGGTTTTAGGGTTTAGGCTTGTTTAGGGTTTAGTGTTTAGGGTTTAGGGTTTAGGGTTTTTTAGCGTTTAGTGTTTATAGTTTAGGGTTTAGGGTGCTTTAAATTAGTGTTTAGGGTTTTTCGGGGTTTAGGGTTTAGGATTTAGGGTGTTAGGGTTAGTGTTAGAGTTAGGTTTAGGGTTAAGGTGAGGGTTAGGGTGAGGGTTAAATTTGGGTTAGGGTTAGGGTTAGTGTTAGTGTTAGGGTAAGGGTTAGGGTTAGGGATAGGGTTAGGGTTAGGGTTAGTGTTAGGGTTAGGGTTAGGGTTAGGGTTAGGGTTAGGGGTTAGGGTTAGGGTTTGTGTTAGGGGTTAGGGGTTAATGTTAGGGTTAGGGTTAGGGTTAGGGTTAGGTTTAGTGTTAGGGTTATTATTAGGGGGTTAGGTTTTAGTTTAGGATTAGTGTTAGGGTTAGAATTAGAAATAGGGTTAGTGTTAGGATTAGGGTCAGGGTTAGGTTTAGGGATAGGGTTAGGGTTAGGGTTAAGGTTAGGGTTAGGGTTAGGGTT
>NC_137955.1:600000-607500 GCF_963924665.1 Micromys minutus | reverse complement strand
TCAGGGTTTAGGATTTAGGGATTAAAATTAAGGGGTTAGGGTTAGGGTTAGGGTTAGGGTTAGGGTTAGGGTTAGGGGTAGGGTTAGGGTTAGGGTTAAGGTTAGGGTTAGGGTTAGGGTTAGGGTTAGGGTTAGGATTAGGGTTAGGGTTAGGGTTAGAGTAAGGGTTAGGGGTTAGGGTTAGGTTTATGGTTATTGTTAGGTTTAGGGTTTAGGATTTAGTGTTTAGGGTTTAAGGTTTAGGGTTTAGGTTTGTTTAAGCTTTAGGGTGGTTTAGGTTAAGGGTTTAGGGTTTAGAGTTTATGATTGTTTAAGGTTTAGGGTTGTTTAGGGTATAGTGTTTAGGGTTAAAAGTTTAGGGTTGTTTAGGGTTTAGTGTTTAGGGTTTAGGGTTGTTTAAGGTTTAGTGTTTAAGGTTTAGGTTTTAGGGTTGTTTTGGGTTTAGTGTTTAGTGTTGTTTAGGGTATAGTGTTAATGGTTTAGGGTTTAGGGTTATTTAGGGTTTAGTGTTTAAGGTTTAGGGTATAGGTTTTTTTAGGGTTTAGTGTTTAGGGTTGTTTATGGTTTAGTGATTAGAGTTGTTTAGGGTTGTTTAGAGGTTAGTGTTTAGGGTTATTCAGGGTTTATGATTTAGGGTTGTTCAGGGTTTAGGATTTATGGTTGTTCAGGGTTTAGGATTTAGGGATTAAGGTTAAGGGGTTAAGGTTAGGGTTAGGGTTAGGGTTAGGGTTAGCATTAGGGTTAGAGTTAGGGTTAGAGTTAGGGTTATGGGGGTTTGTTAGGCTTAAGGTTAGGGTTAGGGTTATGGGGTTAAGGTTAGGGTTGGGGTTAGGGTTAGGTTTAGGTTTAGGGTTAGGGTTAGGGTTATTGTTATTCTTAGATTTATGGTTTAAAATTTAGGGTTTATGGTTTAAGGTTTAGGTTTAGGATTGTGTAAGTTTTAGGGTGGTTTAGGTTTAGGGTATAGGGTTTAGCGTTTAAGATTGTTTAATGTTTAGGGTTGTTTAGGTTTTAGCGTTTAGAGTTGTTTAGGGTTTTTTAGGGTTGTTTATGATTTAGTGTTTAGGGTTGTTCAGGATTTATGATTTAGGATATTTTAAGGTTTAGGGTTTAAGGTTGTATAGTGTTTTAGGGTTTAGGGTATAATGTTTAGGGTTAAGGGTTTAGGGTTGTTTAGGGTATAGTGTTAATGGTTTTAGGGTTTAGGCTTGTTTAGGGTTTAGTGTTTAGGGTTTAGGGTTTAGGGTTTTTTAGCGTTTAGTGTTTATAGTTTAGGGTTTAGGGTGCTTGTGGAATTAGTGTTTAGGGTTTTTCGGGGTTTAGGGTTTAGGATTTAGGGTGTTAGGGTTAGTGTTAGGGTTAGGTTTAGGGTTAAGGTGAGGGTTAGGGTGAGGGTTAAGGTTAGGGTTAGGGTTAAGGTTAGTGTTAGTGTTAGGGTAAGGGTTAGGGTTAGGGATAGGGTTAGGGTTAGTGTTAGTGTTAAGGTTAGGGTTAGGGTTAGGGTTAGTTTTAGGGGTTAGTGTTAGGGTCAGTGTTAGGGGTTAGGGGTTAGTGTTAGGGTTAGGGTTAGGGTTAGGGTTAGGGTTAGGTTTAGTGTTAGGGTTATTATTAGGGGTTTAGGTTTTAGTTCAGGATTAGTGTTAGGGTTAGAATTAGAAATAGGGTTAGTGTTAGGATTAGGGTCAGGGTTAGGTTTAGGGATATGGTTAGGGTTAGGGTTAAGGGTAGAGTTAGGGTTAGGGTTAGATTTAAAGTTTAGGGTTTAGTGTTAGGATTAGGGATAGTGTGAGGTTTAGGGTTAGGTTTAGGGTTAGGATTAGGGTTAGTGTTTGGGTTATGATTAGTGTTATTATTAGGGTTCAGGTTAGGGTCAGGGAGGGTTTAGGGTTAGGGTTAGGGTTAGGGTTAGATTTAGGGTTAGGTTTAGGTTTATTGTTAGATTTAGGATTTAGGGTCTAAGGTTTATGGTTTAGGATTGTTTAAGGTTTAGGGTGGATTAGGTTTAGGGTTTAGAGTTTAGTGTTATGGTTATGGTTAGGGTTAGTGTTAGGGTTAGGGTTAGGATTAGGGTTAAGGTTAGGGTTAGGATTAGGTTTAGGGTTAGGGTTAGGGTTAGGGTTAGGGTTAGGGTTAGGATTAGGGTTAGGGTTAGGGTAAGGGTTAGGGGTTAGGGTTAGGGTTATGGTTATTGTTAGGTTTAGGGTTTAGGGTTTAGTGTTTAGGGTTTAAGGTTTAGGGTTTAGGATTATTTAAGATTTAGGGTGGTTTAGGTTAAGGGTTTAGGGTTTAGAGTTTAGGATTGTTTAAGGTTTAGGGTTGTTTAGGGTATAGTGTTTCGGATTAAAAGTTTAGGGTTGTTTAGGGTTTAGTGTTTAGGGTTTAGGGTTGTTTAAGGTTTAGTGTTTAAGGTTTAGGTTTTAGGGTTGTTTTGGGTTTAGTGTTTAGTGTTGTTTAGGGTATAGTGTTAATGGTTTAGGGTTTAGGGTTATTTAGGGTTTAGTGTTTAAGGTTTAGGGTATAGGGTTGTTTAGGGTTTAGTGTTTAGGGTTGTTTATGGTTTAGTGATTAGGGTTGTTTAGGGTTGTTTAGAGGTTAGTGTTTAGGGTTATTCAGGGTTTATGATTTAGGGTTGTTCAGGGTTTAGGATTTATGGTTGTTCAGGGTTTAGGATTTAGGGATTAAGGTTAAGGGGTTAGGGTTAGGGTTGGGGTTAGGGTTAGGGTAAGGGTTATTGTTAGGGTTAGGGTTAGGGTTAAGGTTAGGGTTAGGGTTAGGGTTAGGGTTATGGTTAGTGTTAGGATTAGGGTTAGGGTTAGGGTTAGGGTCAGGGTTAGGTTTAGGGTTAGGGTTAGGGTTAGGGTTAGATTTAGGGTCAGGTTTAGGTTTATTGTTAGATTTAGGGTTTAGGGTTTAAAATTTATGGTTTAGGATTGTTTAAGGTTTACGGTGGATTAGGTTTAGGGTTTAGAGTTTAGTGTTATTTTTACGGTTAGTGTTAGGGTTAGGGTTAGGGTTAGGGTTAGGGTTAAGGTAATGGTTAGGGTTAGGGTTAGGGTTAGGGTTAGGGTAAGGGTTAGGGGTTAGTGTTAGTGTTAGGGTTAGGGTTAGGGTTAGGGTTAGGTTAGGGTTAGGGTTAGGGTTAGGGTTAGGGTTAGGGGTTAGGGTTAGTGTTAAGGTTAGGGTTATTATTAGGGTGTTAGGTTTTAGTTTAAGATTAGTGTTAGGGTTAGAATTAGAAATAGGGTTAGTGTTAGGATTAGGGTCAGGGTTAGGTTTAGGGTTAGGGTTAGGGTTAGGGTTAGGGTTAGGGTTAGGGTCAGGGAGGGTTTAGGGTTAGGGTTAGGGTTAGGGTTAGATTTAGGGTTAGGTTTAGGTTTATTGTTAGATTTAGGATTTAGGGTCTAAGGTTTATGGTTTAGGATTGTTTAAGGTTTAGGGTGGATTAGGTTTAGGGTTTAGAGTTTAGTGTTATGGTTACGGTTAGGGTTAGGGTTAGGGTTAGGGTTAGGATTAGGGTTAAGGTTAGGGTTATAATTAGGTTTAGGGTTAGGGTTTGGGTTAGGGTTAGGGTTAGGGTTAGGGTTAGGATTAGGGTTAGGGTTAGGGTTAGGGTAAGGGTTAGGGGTTAGGGTTAGGGTTATGGTTATTGTTAGGTTTAGGGTTTAGGGTTTAGTGTTTAGGGTTTAAGGTTTAGGGTTTAGGATTGTTTAAGATTTAGGGTGGTTTAGGTTAAGGGTTTAGGGCTTAGAGTTTAGGATTGTTTAAGGTTTAGGGTTGTTTAGGGTATAGTGTTTAGGGTTAAAAGTTTAGGGTTGTTTAGGGTTTAGTGTTTAGGGTTTAGGGTTTTTTAAGGTTTAGTGTTTAAGGCTTAGGTTTTAGGGTTGTTTTGGGTTTAGTGTTTAGTGTTGTTTAGGGTATAGTGTTAATGGTTTAGGGTTTAGGGTTATTTAGGGTTTAGTGTTTAAGGTTTAGGGTATAGGTTTGTTTAGGATTTAGTGTTTAGGGTTGTTTATGGTTTAGTGATTAGGGTTGTTTAGGGTTGTTTAGAGGTTAGTGTTTAGGGTTATTCAGGGTTTATGATTTAGGGTTGTTCAGGGTTTAGGATTTATGGTTGTTCAGGGTTTAGGATTTAGGGATTAATGTTAAGTGGTTAGGGTTAGGGTTAGGGTTAGGGTTAGGGTTAGCATTAGGGTTAGAGTTAGGGTTAGAGTTAGGGTTATGGGGTTATGTTAGGCTTAAGGTTAGGGTTAGGGTTATGGGGTTAAGGTTAGGGTTGGGGTTAGGGTTAGGTTTAGGTTTAGGGTTAGGGTTAGGGTTATGGTTATTCATAGATTTATGGTTTAAAATTTAGGGTTTATGGTTTAAGGTTTAGGGTTTAGGATTGTTTAAGTTTTAGGGTGGTTTAGGTTTAGGGTATAGGGCTTAGCGTTTAAGATTCTTTAATGTTTAGGGTTGTTTAGGTTTTAGCGTTTAGAGTTGTTTATGGTTTTTTAGGGTTGTTTATGATTTAGTGTTTAGGGTTGTTCAGGATTTATGATTTAGGATATTTTAAGGTTTAGGGTTTAAGGTTGTATAGTGTTTTAGGGTTTAGGGTATAATGTTTAGGGTTAAGGGTTTAGGGTTGTTTAGGGTATAGTGTTAATGGTTTTAGGGTTTAGGCTTGTTTAGGGTTTAGTGTTTAGGGTTTAGGGTTTAGGGTTTTTTAGCGTTTAGTGTTTATAGTTTAGGGTTTAGGGTGCTTTTGGAATTAGTGTTTAGGGTTTGTCGGGATTTAGGGTTTAGGATTTAGGGTGTTAGGGTTAGTGTTAGGGTTAGGTTTAGGGTTAAGGTGAGGGTTAGGGTGAGGGTTAAGGTTAGTGTTAGTGTTAGGGTAAGGGTTAGGGTTAGGGATAGGGTTAGGGTTAGGGTTAGGGTTAGGGTTAAGTTTAGGGTTAGGGTGAGGGTTAGGGTTAGGGGTTAGTGTTAGGGTTAGTGTTAGGGGTTAGGTGTTAGTGTTAGGGTTAGGGTTAGGGTTAGGGTTAGGGTTAGTGTTTGGGTTATGTTTAGTGTTAGGGTTATTATTTTGGGGTTAGGTTTTAGTTTAGGATTAGTGTTAGGGTTAGAATTAGAAATAGGGTTATTGTTAGGATTAGGGTCAGGGTTAGGTTAAGGGATATGGTTAGGGTTAGGGTTAAGGGTAGAGTTAGGGTTAGGGTTAGATTTAAAGTTTAGGGTTTAGTGTTAGGATTAGGGATAGTGTGAGGTTTAGGGTTAGGTTTAGGGTTAGGGTTAGGGTTAGTGTTTGGGTTATGATTAGTGTTAGGATTAGGGTTAGGGTTAGGGTCAGGTTTAGGTTTAGGGTTAGGGTTAGGGTTAGGGTTAGATTTAGGGTTAGGTTTAGGTTTATTGTTAGATTTAGGGTTTAGGGTTTAAGGTTTAAGGTTTAGGATTGTTTAAGGTTTAGGGTAGATTAGGTTTAGGGTTTAGAGTTTAGTATTATGGTTACGGTTAGGGTTAGGGTTAGGGTTAGAGTTAGGGTTAGGGTTAGGTTTAGGGTTAGGGTTAGGGTTAAGGTTAGGGTTAATGTTAGGGTTAGGGTTAGGGTAAAAGTTAGGGGGTTAGTGTTAGGGTTAGGGTTAGGGTTAGGGTTAGGTTTAGGGTTAGGTTAGGGTTAGGGTTAGGGTTAGGGTTAGGGGTTAGGTTTAGTTTTAGGGTTAGGGTTATTATTAGGGGGTTAGGTTTAAGTTTAGGATTAGTGTTAGGGTTAGAATTAGAATTAGGGTTAGTGTTAGGATTAGGGTAGGGTTAGGTTTAGAGTTAGGGTTAGGGTTAGGGTTAGGGTTAGGGTCAGGGAGGGTTTAGGGTTAGGGTTAGGGTTAGGGTTAGATTTAGGGTTAGGTTTAGGTTTATTGTTAGATTTAGGATTTAGGGTCTAAGGTTTATTGTTTAGGATTGTTTAAGGTTTAGGGTGGATTAGGTTTAGGGTTTAGAGTTTAGTGTTATGGTTACGGTTAGGGTTAGGGTTAGGGTTAGGGTTAGGGTTAGGATTAGGGTTAAGGTTGGGGTTAGGATTAGGTTTAGGGTTAGGGTTACGGTTAGGTTTAGGGTTAGGGTTAGGGTTAGGGTTAGGGTTAGGATTAGGGTTAGGGTTAGGGTTAGGGTAAGGGTTAGGGGTTAGGGTTAGGGTTATGGTTATTGTTAGGTTTAGGGTTTAGGTTTTAGTTTTTAGGGTTTAAGGTTTAGGGTTTATGATTGTTTAAGATTTAGGGTGGTTTAGGTTAAGGGTTTAGGGTTTAGAGTTTAGGATTGTTTAAGGTTTAGGGTTGTTTAGGGTATAGTGTTTAGGGTTAAAAGTTTAGGGTTATTTAGGGTTTAGTGTTTAGGGTTTAGGGTTGTTTAAGGTTTAGTGTTTAAGGTTTAGGTTTTAGCGTTGTTTTGGGTTTAGTGTTTAGTGTTGTTTAGGGTATAGTGTTAATGGTTTAGGGTTTAGGGTTATTTAGGGTTTAGTGTTTAAGGTTTAGGCTATAGGGTTGTTTAGGGTTTAGTGTTTAGGGTTGTTTATGGTTTAGTGATTAGGGTTGTTTAGGGTTGTTTAGAGGTTAGTGTTTAGGGTTATTCAGGGTTTATGATTAGGGTTGTTCAGGGTTTAGTATTTATGGTTGTTCAGGGTTTAGGATTTAGGGATTAAGGTTAAGTGGTTAGGGTTAGGGTTAGGGTTAGGGTTATGGTTAGGGTTAGCTTTAGGGTTAGAGTTAGGGTTAGAGTTAGGGTTATAGGGTTATGTTTGGCTTTAGGTTAGGGTTAGGGTTATAGGGTTAAGGTTAGGGTTGGGGTTAGGGTTAGGTTTATGTTTAGGGTTAGGGTTAGGGTTATGGTTATTCTTAGATTTATGGTTTAAAATTTAGGGTTTATGGTTTAAGGTTTAGGGTTTAGGATTGTTTAAGTTTTAGGGTGGTTTAGGTTTAGGGTATAGAATTTAGCGTTTAAGATTGTTTAATGGTTAGGGTTGTTTAGGTTTTAGCGTTTAGAGTTGTTTAGGGTTTTTTAGGGTTGTTTATAATTTAGTGTTTAGGGTTGTTCAGGATTTATGATTTAGGATATTTTAAGGTTTAGGGTTTATGGTTGTATAGTGTTTTAGGGTTTAGGATATAATGTTTAGGGTTAAGGGTTTAGGGTTGTTTAGGGTATAGTGTTAATGGTTTTAGGGTTTAGGCTTGTTTAGGATTTAGTGTTTAGGGTTTAGGGTTTAGGGTTTTTTAGCGTTTAGTGTTTATAGTTTAGGGTTTAGGGTGCCTTTGGAATTAGTGTTTAGGGTTTTTCGGGGTTTAGGGTTTAGGATTTAGGGTGTTAGGGTTAGTGTTAGGGTTAGGTTTAGGGTTAAGGTGAGGGTTAGGGTGAGGGTTAAGGTTAGGGTTAGGGTTAAGGTTAGTGTTAGTGTTAGGGTAAGGGTTAGGGTTAGGGATAGGGTTAGGGTTAGGGTTAGGGTTAGGGTTAGGGTTAGGGTTAGGGTTAGGGTTAGGT
>NC_137955.1:565000-595000 GCF_963924665.1 Micromys minutus | reverse complement strand
GTTTAGGGTTTAGGGTTGTTTACGGTTTAGTGTTTAAGGTTTAGGTTTTAGGGTTGTTTTGGTTAATGTTTAGTGTTGTTTAGGGTATAGTGTTAATGGTTTAGGGTTTAGGGTTATTTAGGGTTTAGTGTTTAAGGTTTAGGGTATAGGGTTGTTTAGGGTTTAGTGTTTAGGGTTGTTTATGGTTTAGTGATTAGGGTTGTTTAGGGTTGTTTAGAGGTTAGTGTTTAGGGTTATTCAGGGTTTATGATTTAGGGTTGTTCAGGGTTTAGGATTTATGGTTGTTCAGGGTTTAGGATCTAGGGATTAAGGTTAAGGGGTTAGGGTTAGGGTTAAGGTTAGGGTTAGGGTTAGGGTTAGGGTTAGGTTTAGGGTTAGGGTTAGGGTTAAGGTTAGGGTTAGGGTTAGGGTTAGGGTTAGGGTTAGATTTAGGGTCAGGTTTAGGTTTATTGTTAGATATAGGGTTTAGGGTTTAAGGTTTATGGTTTAGGATTGTTTAAGGTTTGGGCTGGATTAGGTTTAGGGTTTAGAGTTTAGTGTTATGGTTACGGTTAGTGTTAGGGTTAGTTTTAGGGTTAGGGTTAGGGTTAGGGTTACGGTAATGGTTAGGGTTAGGGTTAGGGTTAGGGTTAGGGTAAGGGTTAGGGGTTAGTGTTAGGGTTAGGGTTAGGGTTAGGGTTAGGGTTAGGGTTAGGGTTAAGGTTAGGGGTTAGGGTTAGTGTTAGGGGTAGGGTTATTATTATGGGGTTAGGTTTAAGTTTAAAATTAGTGTTAGGGTTAGAATTAGAAATAGGGTTAGTGTTAGGATTAGGGTCATGGTTAGGTTTAGGGTTAGGGTTAGGGTTAGGGTTAGGGTTAGGGTTAGGGTCAGGGAGGGTTTAGGGTTAGGGTTAGGGTTAGGGTTAGATTTAGGGTTAGGTTTAGGTTTATGGTTAGATTTAGGATTTAGGGTCTAAGGTTTATGGTTTAGGATTGTTTAAGGTTTAGGGTGGATTAGGTTTAGGGTTTAGAGTTTAGTGTTATGGTTACAGTTAGGGTTAGGGTTAGGGTTAGGGTTAGGGTTAGGATTAGGTTTAGAGTTAGGGTTAGGGTTAGGGTTAGGGTTAGGGTTAGGGTTAGGGTTAGGATTAGGGTTAGGGTTAGGGTTAGGGTAAGGGTTAGGGGTTAGTGTTAGGGTTATGGTTATTGTTAGGTTTAGGGTTTAGGGTTTAGTTTTTAGGGTTTAAGGTTTAGGGTTTAGGATTGTTTAAGATTTGGGGTGGTTTAGGTTAAGGGTTTAGGGTTTAGACTTTAGGATTGTTTAAGGTTTAGGGTTGTTTAGGGTATAGTGTTTAGGGTTAAAAGTTTAAAGTTGTTTAGGCTTTAGTGTTTAGGGTTTAGGGTTGTTTAAGTTTTAGTGTTTAAGGTTTAGGTTTTAGGGTTGTTTTGGGTTAATGTTTAGTGTTGTTTAGGGTATAGTGTTAATGGTTTAGGGTTTAGGGTTATTTAGGGTTTAGTGTTTAGTGTTTAAGGTTTAGGGTTTATGATTGTTTAAGATTTAGGGTGGTTTAGGTTAAGGGTTTAGGGTTTAGAGTTTAGGATTGTTTAAGGTTTAGGGTTGTTTAGGGTATAGTGTTTAGGGTTAAAAGTTTAGAGTTGTTTAGGGTTTAGTGTTTAGGGTTTAGGGTTGTTTAAGGTTTACTGTTTAAGGTTTAGGTTTTAGGGTTGTTTTGGGTTTAGTGTTTAATGTTGTTTAGGGTATAGTGTTAATGGTTTAGGGTTTAGGCTTATTTAGGGTTTAGTGTTTAAGGTTTAGGGTATAGGGATGTTTAGGGTTTAGTGTTTAGGGTTGTTTATGGTTTAGTGATTAGGGTTGTTTAGGGTTGTTTAGAGGTTAGTGTTTAGGGTTATTCAGGGTTTATGATTTAGGGTTGTTCAGGGTTTAGGATTTATGGTTGTTCAGGGTTTAGGATTTAGGGATTAAGGTTAAGTGGTTAGGGTTAGGGTTAGGGTTAGTGTTAGGGTTAGGTTTAGCATTAGGGTTAGAGTTAGGGTTAGAGTTAGGGTTATGGGGTTATGTTAGGCTTAAGGTTAGGGTTAGGGTTATGGGGTTAAGGTTAGGGTTGGGGTTAGGGTTAGGTTTAGGTTTAGGGTTAGGGTTAGGTTTATGGTTATTCTTAGATTTATGGTTTAAAATTTAGGGTTTATGGTTTAAGGTTTAGTGTTTAGGATTGTTTAAGTTTTAGGGTGGTTTAGCTTTAGGGTATAGAATTTAGCGTTTAAGATTGTTTAATGGTTAGGGTTGTTTAGGTTTTAGCGTTTAGAATTGTTTAAGGTTTTTTAGGGTTGTTTATAATTTAGTGTTTAGGGTTGTTCAGGATTTATGATTTAGGATATTTTAAGGTTTAGGGTTTAAGGTTGTATAGTGTTTTAGGGTTTAGGGTATAATGTTTAGGGTTAAGGGTTTAGGGTTGTTTAGGGTATAGAGTTAATGGTTTTAGGGTTTAGGCTTGTTTAGGGTTTAGTGTTTAGGGTTTTTTAGCGTTTAGTGTTTATAGTTTAGGGTTTAGGGTGCTTTAAATTAGTGTTTAGGGTTTTTCGGGGTTTAGGGTTAAGGATTTAGGGTGTTAGGGTTAGTGTTAGGGTTAGGTTTAGGGTTAAGGTGAGGGTTAGGGTGAGGGTTAAGGTTAGGGTTAGGGTTAAGATTAGTGTTAGTGTTAGGGTAAGGGTTAGGGTTAGGGATAGGGTTAGGGTTAAGGTTAGGGTTAGGGTTAGGGTTAGGGTTAGGGTTAGGGTTAGTGTTAGGGGTTAGGGGTTAGTGCTAGGGCCGTTGCTAGGGCCGTTGCTAGGGCCGTTTCTAGGGCCGTTGTTAGGTCCGTTGGTAGGGCCGTTGCTAGGGCCGTTGTTAGGGCTGTTGCTAGGGCCGTTGCTAGGGCCGTTGCAAGGGCCGTTGTTAGGGCTGTTGTTAGGTCCGTTGCTAGGGCCGTTGCTAGCTCCGTTGCTAGGGCCCTTGTTAGGGCCGTTGCTAGGGCCGTTGCTAGGGTCCTTGTTAGGGCCGTTGCTAGGGCCCTTGTTAGGGCCGTTTCTAGGGCCGTAGCTAGGGCCGTTAGTAGGGCCGTTGCTAGGGCCGTTGCTAGGGCCCTTGTTAGGGCCGTTGCTAGGGCCCTTGTTAGGGCCGTTGCTAGGGCTCTTGTTAGGGCTGTTGCTAGGGCCGTTGCTGGGGCCGTTGCTAGGGCCGTTGTTAGGGTCGTTGTTAGGGCCCTTGTTAGGGCCGTTGCTAGGGCCGTTGCTAGGGCCGTTTCAAAGGCCGTTGTTAGGGCCGTTGCTAGGGCCCTTGTTAGGGCCGTTGCTAGGGCCGTTGCTAGGGCCGTTGCTAGGGTTTTTCCTAGGGCCGTTACAAGGGCCGTTGTTAGGGCCGTTGCTAGGGCCCTTGTTAGGGCCGTTGCTAGGGCTGTTGCTAGGGCCGTTGCTAGGGCCGTTGCTAGGGCCGTTGTTAGGGCCGTTGCTAGGGCCGTTGCTAGGGCCCTTGTTAGGGCCGTGGCTAGGGCCATTGCTAGGGCCGTTGCTAGGGCCGTTGCTAGGGCCGTTGCTAGGGCCGTTGTTAGGGCCGTTGCTAGGGCCGTAGCTAGGGCCGTTGCTAGGGCCGTTGCTAGGGCCATTGCTATGGCCCTTGTTAGGGCCGTTGCTAGGGCCCTTGTTTGGGCCGTTGCTAGGGCCCTTGTTAGGGCCGTTGCTAGGGCCCTTGTTAGGGCCGTAGCTAGGGCCGTTTCTAGGGCCGTTGCTAGGGCCGTTGCTAGGGCCCTGGTTAGGGCCGTTGCTAGGGCCCTTGTTAGGGCCGTTGCTAGGGCCCTTGTTAGGGCCGTTGCTAGGGCCCTTGTTAGGTCCGTGGCTAGGGCCCTTGTTAGGGCCGTCGCTAGGGCTATTACTAGGGCCGTTGTTAGGGCCGTTGCTAGGGCCGTTGCTAGGGCCGTTGTTAGGGTCGTTGGTAGGGCCGTTGGTAGGGCCGTTGCTAGGGCCGTTGCTAGGGCCGTTGTTAGGGCCGTTGCTAGGGCCGTTGGTAGGGCCGTTGCTAGGGCCGTTGCTAGGGCCGTTGCTAGCTCCGTTGCTAGGGCCGTTGCTAGGGCCCTTGTTAGGGCCGTTGCTAGGGCCCTTGTTAGGGCCGTTGCTAGGGCCATTGCTAGGGCCGTTTTTACGGCCATTGTTAGGGCCCTTGTTAGGGCCGTTGCTAGGGCCGTTGCTAGGGCCGTTGTTAGGGCCGTTGTTAGAGCCGTTGGTAGGGCCGTTGCTAGGGCCGTTGTTAGGGCCGTTGCTAGGGCCGTTGCTAGGGCCCTTGTTAGGGCCGTTGCTAGGGCCGTTGTTAGGGCCGTTGCTAGGGCCCTTGTTAGGGCCGTTGCTAGGGCCGTTGTTAGGGCCGTTGCTAGGGCCGTTGCTAGGGCCGTTGCTAGGGTTGTTCCTAGGGCCGTTTCAAGGGCCGTTGTTAGGAACGTTGCTAGGGCCCTTGTTAGGGCCGTTGCTAAGGCCGTTGCTAGGGTCGTTGCTAGGGACCTTGTTAGGGCCGTTGCAAGGGCCGTTGCTAGGGCCTTTGGTAGGGCCGATGCTAGGGCCGTTGCTAGGGCCGTTGCTAGGGCCGTTGTTAGGGCCGTTGCTAGGGCCGTTGCTAGGCTCGTTGTTAGGGCCGTTGGTAGGGCCGTTGGGAGGGCCGTTGCTAGGGCCGTTGTTAGGGCCGTTGCTAGGGCCGTTGCTAGGGCCGTTGTTACAGCCGTTGTTAGGGCCCTTGTTAGGGCCGTTGCTAGGCTCGTTGTTAGGGCCGTTGGTAGTGCCGTTGGTAGGGCCGTTGCTAGGGCCGTTGCTAGGGCCGTTGTTAGGGTCGTTGTTAGGGCTGTTGTTTAGGCCGTTGCTAGGGCCCTTGCTAGGGCCGTTGCTAGGGCCGTTGCTAGGGCCGTTTCAAGGGCCGTTGTTAGGGCCGTTGCTAGGGCCCTTGTTAGGGCCGTTGCTAGGGCCGTTGCTAGGGCCGTTGCTAGGGCCGTTGCTAGGGCCGTTGTTAGGGCCGTTGCTAGGGCTGTAGCTAGGGCCCTTGTTAGGGCCGTGGCTAGGGCCGTTGCTAGGGCCGTTGCTAGGGCCGTTGCTAGGGCCGTTGCTAGGGCCGTAGCTAGGGCCGTTGCTAGGGCCGTTGCTAGGGCTGTTGCTAGGGCCGTTGCTGGGGCCGTAGCTAGGGCCGTTGCTAGGGCCGTTGCTAGGGCCGTTGCTATGGCCCTTGTTAGGGCCGTTGCTAGGGCCCTTGTTTGGGCCGTTGCTAGGGCCCTTGTTAGGGCCATTGCTAGGGCCCTTGTTAGGGCCGTTGCTAGGGCCGTTTCTAGGGCCGTTGCTAGGGCCGTTGCTAGGGCCCTGGTTAGGGCCGTTGCTAGGGCCCTTGTTAGGGCCGTTGCTAGGGCCCTTGTTAGGGCCGTTGCTAGGGCCCTTGTTAGGTCCGTTGCTAGGGCCCTTGTTAGGGCCGTCGCTAGGGCCATTCCTAGGGCCGTTGTTGGGCCGTTGCTAGGGCCGTTGCTAGGGCCGTTGTTAGGGCCGTTGGTAGGGCCGTTGGTAGGGCCGTTGCTAGGGCCGTTGCTAGGGCCGTCGTTAGGGCCGTTGCTAGGGCCGTTGGTAGGGCCGTTGCTAGGGCCGTTGCTAGGGCCGTTGCTAGGGCCGTTGCTAGGGCCGTTGCTAGGGCCCTAGTTAGGGACGTTGCTAGGGCCCTTGTTAGGGCCGTTGCTAGGGCCGTTGCTAGGGCCGTTGTTACGGCCATTGTTAGGGCCCTTGTTAGGGCCGTTGCTCGGGCCGTTGCTAGGGCCGTTGTTAGGGCCGTTGGTAGGGCCGTTGGTAGGGCCGTTGCTAGGGCCCTTGTTAGGGCCGTTGCTAGGGCCGTTGCTTGGGCCCTTGTTAGGGCCGTTGCTAGGGCCGTTGCTAGGGCCGTTTCAAAGGCCGTTGTTAGGGCCATTGCTAGGGCCCTTGTTAGGGCCGTTGCTAGGGCCGTTGTTAGGGCCGTTGCTAGGGCCGTTGCTAGGGCCGTTGTTTAGGCCGTTGCTAGGGCCCTTGCTAGGGCCGTTGCTAGGGCCGTTGCTAGGGCCGTTTCAAGGGCCGTTGTTAGGGCCGTTGCTAGGGCCCTTGTTAGGGCCGTTGCTAGGGCCGTTGCTAGGGCCGTTGCTAGGGCCGTTGCTAGGGCCGTTGTTAGGGCCGTTGTTTAGGCCGTTGCTAGGGCCCTTGCTAGGGCCGTTGCTAGGGCCGTTGCTAGGGCCGTTTCAAGGGCCGTTGTTAGGACCGTTGCTAGGGCCCTTGTTAGGGCCGTTGCTAGGGCCGTTGCTAGGGCCGTTGCTAGGGCCGTTGCTAGGGCCGTTGCTAGGGCCGTTGCTAGGGCCGTTGCTAGGGCCCTTGTTAGGGCCGTGGCTAGGGCCGTTGCTAGGGCCGTTGCTAGGGCCGTTGCTAGGGCCGTTGCTAGGGCCGTTGCTACGGCCCTTGTTTGGGCCGTTGCTAGGGCCCTTGTTAGGGCCATTGCTAGGGCCCTTGTTAGGGCCGTTGCTAGGGCCGTAGCTAGGGCCGTTTCTAGGGCCGTTGCTAGGGCCGTTGCTAGGGCCCTGGTTAGGGCCGTTGCTAGGGCCCTTGTTAGGGCCGTTGTTAGGGCCCTTGTTAGGGCCGTTGCTAGGGCCGTTTCTAGGGCCGTTGTTGGGTCGTTGCTAGGGCCGTTGCTAGGGCCGTTGTTAGGGCCCTTGCTAGGGCCGTTGGTAGGGCCGTTGCTAGGGCCGTTGCTAGGGCCGTTGTTAGGGCCGTTGCTAGAGCCGTTGGTAGGGCCGTTGCTAGGGCCGTTGCTAGGGCCGTTGCTAGGGCCGTTGGTAGGGCCGTTGCTAGGGCCGTTGCTAGGGCCGTTGCTAGGGCCGTTGCTAGGGCCCTTGTTAGGGCCGTTGCTAGGGCCCTTGTTAGGGCCGTTGCTAGGGCCCTTGTTAGGGCCGTTGCTAGGGCCGTTGCTAGGGCCGTTGTTACGGCCATTGTTAGGGCCCTTGTTAGGGCCGTTGCTAGGGCCGTTGCTAGGGCCGTTGTTAGGGCCGTTGTTAGGGCCGTTGGTAGGGCCGTGCTAGGGCCCTTGTTAGGGCCGTTGCTAGGGCCGTTGCTAGGGCCCTTGTTAGGGCCGTTGCTAGGGCCGTTGCTAGGGCCGTTTCAAAGGCCGTTGTTAGGGCCGTTGCTAGGGCCCTTGTTAGGGCCGTTGCTAGGGCCGTTGTTAGGGCCGTTGCTAGGGCCGTTGCTAGGGCCGTTGCTAGGGTTGTTCCTAGGGCCGTTTCAAGGGCCGTTGTTAGGGCCGTTGCTAGGGCCCTTGTTAGGGCCGTTGCTAAGGCCGTTGCTAGGGTCGTTGCTAGGGACCTTGTTAGGGCCGTTGCTAGGGCCGTTGCTAGGGCCGTTGCTAGGGCCGTTGCTAGGGCCGTTGTTAGGGCCGTTGCTAGGGCCGTTGCTAGGGCCGTTGCTAGGGCCGTTGTTAGGGCCGTTGCTAGGGCCGTTGCTAGGGCCGTTGTTAGGCTCGTTGTTAGGGCCGTTGGTAGGGTCGTTGGTAGGGCCGTTGCTAGGGCCGTTGTTAGGGCCGTTGCTAGGGCCGTTGCTAGGGCCCTTGTTAGGGCTGTTGCTAGGGCCGTTGCTAGGGCCGTTGTTAGGGTCGTTGTTAGGGCCCTTGTTTGGGCCGTTGCTAGGGCCCTTGTTAGGGCCGTTGCTAGGGCCGTTGCTAGGGCCGTTTCAAAGGCCGTTGTTAGGGCCGTTGCTAGGGCCCTTGTTAGGGCCGTTGCTAGGGCCGTTGCTAGGGCCGTTGCTAGGGCCGTTGCTATGGCCGTTGCTAGGGCCGTTGCTAGGGCCGTAGCTAGGGCCGTTGCTAGGGCCGTTGCTAGGGCCCTTGTTAGGGCCGTTGCTAGGGCCCTTGTTAGGGCCGTTGCTAGGGCCCTTGTTAGGGCCGTTGCTAGGGCCCTTGTTAGGGCCGTTGCTAGGGCCCTTGTTAGGGCCGTTGCTAGGGCCGTTGCTAGGGCCGTTGTTACGGCCGTTGTTAGGGCCCTTGTTAGGGCCGTTGCTAGGGCCGTTGCTAGGCTCGTTGTTAGGGCCGTTGGTAGTGCCGTTGGTAGGGCCGTTGCTAGGGCCGTTGCTAGGGCCGTTGTTAGGGTCGTTGTTAGGGCCCTTGTTTAGGCCGTTGCTAGGGCCCTTGTTAAGGCCGTTGCTAGGGCCGTTGCTAGGGCCGTTGTTGGGCCGTTGCTAGGGCCGTTGCTAGGGCCGTTGTTAGGGCCGTTGCTAGGGCCGTTGGTAGGGCCGTTGCTAGGGCCGTTGCTAGGGCCGTTGTTAGGGCCGTTGCTAGGGCCGTTGGTAGGGCCGTTGTTAGGGCCGTTGCTAGGGCCGTTGGTAGGGCCGTTGCTAGGGCCGTTGCTAGGGCCGTTGTTAGGGCCGTTGCTAGGGCCGTTGGTAGGGCCGTTGCTAGGGCCGTTGCTAGGGCCGTTGCTAGGGCCGTTGCTAGGGCCGTTGCTAGGGCCCTTGTTAGGGCCGTTGCTAGGGCCCTTGTTAGGGCCGTTGCTAGGGCCCTTGTTAGGGCCGTTGCTAGGGCCGTTGCTAGGGCCGTTGCTAGGGTTTTTCCTAGGGCCGTTTCAAGGGCCGTTTTTAGGGCCGTTGCTAGGGCCCTTGTTAGGGCCGTTGCTAGGGCCGTTGGTAGGGCCGTTGCTAGGGCCGTTGCTAGGGCCGTTGTTAGGGCCGTTGCTAGAGCCGTTGGTAGGGCCGTTGCTAGGGCCGTTGCTAGGGCCGTTGGTAGGGCCGTTGCTAGGGCCGTTGCTAGGGCCGTTGCTAGGGCCGTTGCTAGGGCCGTTGCTAGGGCCCTTGTTAGGGCCGTTGCTAGGGCCCTTGTTAGGGCCGTTGCTAGGGCCCTTGTTAGGGCCGTTGCTAGGGCCGTTGCTAGGGCCGTTGTTACGGCCATTGTTAGGGCCCTTGTTAGGGCCGTTGCTAGGGCCGTTGCTAGGGCCGTTGTTAGGGCCGTTGTTAGGGCCGTTGGTAGGGCCGTGCTAGGGCCCTTGTTAGGGCCGTTGCTAGGGCCGTTGCTAGGGCCCTTGTTAGGGCCGTTGCTAGGGCCGTTGCTAGGGCCGTTTCAAAGGCCGTTGTTAGGGCCGTTGCTAGGGTTGTTCCTAGGGCCGTTTCAAGGGCCGTTGTTAGGGCCGTTGCTAGGGCCCTTGTTAGGGCCGTTGCTAAGGCCGTTGCTAGGGTCGTTGCTAGGGACCTTGTTAGGGCCGTTGCTAGGGCCGTTGCTAGGGCCGTTGCTAGGGCCGTTGCTAGGGCCGTTGCTAGGGCCGTTGCTAGGGCCGTTGCTAGGGCCGTTGCTAGGGCCGTTGATAGGGCCGTTGCTAGGGCCGTTGCTAGGGCCGTTGCTAGGGCCGTTGCTATGGCCGTTGCTAGGGCCGTTGCTAGGGCCGTAGCTAGGGCCGTTGCTAGGGCCGTTGCTAGGGCCCTTGTTAGGGCCGTTGCTAGGGCCCTTGTTAGGGCCGTTGCTAGGGCCCTTGTTAGGGCCGTTGCTAGGGCCCTTGTTAGGGCCGTTGCTAGGGCCCTTGTTAGGGCCGTTGCTAGGGCCGTTGCTAGGGCCGTTGTTACGGCCGTTGTTAGGGCCCTTGTTAGGGCCGTTGCTAGGGCCGTTGCTAGGCTCGTTGTTAGGGCCGTTGGTAGTGCCGTTGGTAGGGCCGTTGCTAGGGCCGTTGCTAGGGCCGTTGTTAGGGTCGTTGTTAGGGCCATTGTTTAGGCCGTTGCTAGGGCCCTTGTTAGGGCCGTTGCTAGGGCCGTTGCTAGGGCCCTTGTTAGGGCCGTTGCTAGGGCCGTAGCTAGGGCCGTTGCTAGGGCCGTTGCTAGGGCCGTTGCTATGGCCCTTGTTAGGGCCGTTGCTAGGGCCCTTGTTTGGGCCGTTGCTAGGGCCGTTGATAGGGCCGTTGCTAGGGCCGTTGCTAGGGCCGTTGATAGGGCCGTTGCTAGGGCCGTTGCTAGGGCCGTAGCTAGGGCCGTTGCTAGGGCCGTTGCTAGGGCCGTTGCTATGGCCCTTGTTAGGGCCGTTGCTAGGGCCCTTGTTTGGGCCATTGCTAGGGCCCTTGTTAGGGCCGTTGCTAGGGCCCTTGTTAGGGCCGTTGCTAGGGCCCTTGTTAGGGCCGTTGCTAGGGCCCTTGTTAGGGCCGTTGCTAGGGCCGTTGCTAGGGCCGTTGTTAGGGCCGTTGCTAGGGCCGTTGTTAGGGCCGTTGCTAGGGCCGTTGTTAGGGCCGTTGTTAGGGCCGTTGGTAGGGCCGTTGCTTGGGCCGTTGTTAGGGCCGTTGCTAGGGTCGTTGCTAGGGCCGTTGCTAGGGCCCTTGTTAGGGCCGTTGCTAGGGCCCTTGTTAGGGCCGTTGCTAGGGCCCTTGTTAGGGCCGTTGCTAGGGCCGTGGCTAGGGCCGTTGTTACAGCCGTTGTTAGGGCCCTTGTTAGGGCCGTTGCTAGGGCCGTTGCTAGGGCCGTTGTTAGGGCCGTTGTTATGGCCGTTGGTAGGGCCGTTGCTAGGGCCATTGTTAGGGCCGTTGCTAGTGCCGTTGCTAGGGCCCTTGTTAGGGCCGTTGCTAGGGCCGTTGCTAGGGCCGTTTCAAAGGCCGTTGTTAGGGCCGTTGCTAGGGCCGTTGTTAGGGCCGTTGCTAGGGCCGTTGTTAGGGCCGTTGCTAGGGCCATTGCTCGGGTTGTTCCTAGGGCCGTTTCAAGGGCCGTTGTTAGGGCCGTTGCTAGGGCCCTTGTTAGGGCCGTTGCTAGGGCCGTTGTTAGGGCCGTTGCTAGGGCCGTTGCTAGGGCCGTTGCGAGGGCCGTTGCTAGGGCCGTTGCTAGGGCCGTTGCTAGGGCCGTAGCTAGGGCCGTTGCTAGGGCCGTCGCTAGGGCCGTTGCTATGGCCCTTGTTAGGGCCGTTGCTAGGGCCCTTGTTTGGGCCGTTGCTAGGGCCCTTGTTAGGGCCGTTGCTAGGGCCGTTGCTAGGGCCCTTGTTAGGGCCGTTGCTAGGGCCGTAGCTAGGGCCGTTGCTAGGGCCGTTGCTAGGGCCGTTGCTATGGCCCTTGTTAGGGCCGTTGCTAGGGCCCTTGTTAGGGCCGTTGCTAGGGCCCTTGTTTGGGCCGTTGCTAGGGCCCTTGTTAGGGCCATTGCTAGGGCCCTTGTTAGGGCCGTTGCTAGGGCCGTAGCTAGGGCCGTTTCTAGGGCCGTTGCTAGGGCCGTTGCTAGGGCCCTGGTTAGGGCCGTTGCTAGGGCCCTTGTTAGGGCCGTTGCTAGGGCCCTTGTTAGGGCCGTCGCTAGGGCCAATCCTAGGGCCGTTGTTGGGCCGTTGCTAGGGCCGTTGCTAGGGCCGTTGTTAGGGCCGTTGCTAGGGCCGTTGGTAGGGCCGTTGCTAGGGCCGTTGCTAGGGCCGTTGTTAGGGCCGTTGCTAGGGCCGTTGGTAGGGCCGTTGTTAGGGCCGTTGCTAGGGCCGTTGTTGGGCCGTTGCTAGGGCCGTTGCTAGGGCCGTTGTTAGGGCCGTTGCTAGGGCCGTTGGTAGGGCCGTTGCTAGGGCCGTTGCTAGGGCCGTTGTTAGGGCCGTTGCTAGGGCCGTTGGTAGGGCCGTTGTTAGGGCCGTTGCTAGGGCCGTTGGTAGGGCCGTTGCTAGGGCCGTTGCTAGGGCCGTTGTTAGGGCCGTTGATAGGGCCGTTGGTAGGGCCGTTGCTAGGGCCGTTGCTAAGGCCGTTGCTAGGGCCGTTGCTAGGGCCGTTGCTAGGGCCCTTGTTAGGGCCGTTGCTAGGGCCGTTGCTAGGGCCGTTGCTAGGGCCGTTGCTAGGGCCGTTGTTAGGGCCCTTGTTAGGGCCGTGGCTAGGGCCATTGCTAGGGCCGTTGCTAGGGCCGTTGCTAGGGCCGTTGCTAGGGCCGTTGATAGGGCCGTTGCTAGGGCCGTTGCTAGGGCCGTAGCTAGGGCCATTGCTAGGGCCGTTGCTAGGGCCGTTGCTATGGCCCTTGTTAGGGCCGTTGCTAGGGCCCTTGTTTGGGCCATTGCTAGGGCCCTTGTTAGGGCCGTTGCTAGGGCCCTTGTTAGGGCCGTTGCTAGGGCCCTTGTTAGGGCCGTTGCTAGGGCCCTTGTTAGGGCCGTTGCTAGGGCCGTTGCTAGGGCCGTTGTTAGGGCCGTTGCTAGGGCCGTTGTTAGGGCCGTTTCTAGGGCCGTTGTTAGGGCCGTTGTTAGGGCCGTTGGTAGGGCCGTTGCTTGGGCCGTTGTTAGGGCCGTTGCTAGGGTCGTTGCTAGGGCCGTTGCTAGGGCCCTTGTTAGGGCCGTTGCTAGGGCCCTTGTTAGGGCCGTTGCTAGGGCCCTTGTTAGGGCCGTTGCTAGGGCCGTGGCTAGGGCCGTTGTTACGGCCGTTGTTAGGGCCCTTGTTAGGGCCGTTGCTAGGGCCGTTGCTAGGGCCGTTGTTAGGGCCGTTGTTATGGCCGTTGGTAGGGCCGTTGCTAGGGCCATTGTTAGGGCCGTTGCTAGGGCCGTTGCTAGGGCCCTTGTTAGGGCCGTTGCTAGGGCCGTTGCTAGGGCCGTTTCAAAGGCCGTTGTTAGGGCCGTTGCTAGGGCCCTTGTTAGGGCCGTTGCTAGGGCCGTTGTTAGGGCCGTTGCTAGGGCCGTTGCTAGGGCCATTGCTCGGGTTGTTCCTAGGGCCGTTTCAAGGGCCGTTGTTAGGGCCGTTGCTAGGGCCCTTGTTAGGGCCGTTGCTAGGGCCGTTGTTAGGGCCGTTGCTAGGGCCGTTGCTAGGGCCGTTGTGAGGGCCGTTGCTAGGGCCGTTTCTAGGGCCGTTGCTAGGGCCTTAGCTAGGGCCGTTGCTAGGGCCGTTGCTAGGGCCGTTGCTATGGCCCTTGTTAGGGCCGTTGCTAGGGCCCTTGTTTGGGCCGTTGCTAGGGCCCTTGTTAGGGCCGTTGCTAGGGCCGTTGCTAGGGCCCTTGTTAGGGCCGTTGCTAGGGCCGTAGCTAGGGCCGTTGCTAGGGCCGTTGCTAGGGCCGTTGCTATGGCCCTTGTTAGGGCCATTGCTAGGGCCCTTGTTTGGGCCGTTGCTATGGCCCTTGTTAGGGCCGTTGCTAGGGCCCTTGTTTGGGCCATTGCTAGGGCCCTTGTTAGGGCCGTTGCTAGGGCCCTTGTTAGGGCCGTTGCTAGGGCCCTTGTTAGGGCCGTTGCTAGGGCCCTTGTTAGGGCCGTTGCTAGGGCCGTTGCTAGGGCCGTTGTTAGGGCCGTTGCTAGGGCCGTTGTTAGGGCCGTTTCTAGGGCCGTTGTTAGGGCCGTTGTTAGGGCCGTTGGTAGGGCCGTTGCTTGGGCCGTTGTTAGGGCCGTTGCTAGGGTCGTTGCTAGGGCCGTTGCTAGGGCCCTTGTTAGGGCCGTTGTTAGGGCCCTTGTTAGGGCCGTTGCTAGGGCCCTTGTTAGGGCCGTTGCTAGGGCCGTGGCTAGGGCCGTTGTTACGGCCGTTGTTAGGGCCCTTGTTAGGGCCGTTGCTAGGGCCGTTGCTAGGGCCGTTGTTAGGGCCGTTGTTATGGCCGTTGGTAGGGCCGTTGCTAGGGCCATTGTTAGGGCCGTTGCTAGGGCCGTTGCTAGGGCCCTTGTTAGGGCCGTTGCTAGGGCCGTTGCTAGGGCCGTTTCAAAGGCCGTTGTTAGGGCCGTTGCTAGGGCCCTTGTTAGGGCCGTTGCTAGGGCCGTTGTTAGGGCCGTTGCTAGGGCCGTTGCTAGGGCCATTGCTCGGGTTGTTCCTAGGGCCGTTTCAAGGGCCGTTGTTAGGGCCGTTGCTAGGGCCCTTGTTAGGGCCGTTGCTAGGGCCGTTGTTAGGGCCGTTGCTAGGGCCGTTGCTAGGGCCGTTGTGAGGGCCGTTGCTAGGGCCGTTTCTAGGGCCGTTGCTAGGGCCTTAGCTAGGGCCGTTGCTAGGGCCGTTGCTAGGGCCGTTGCTATGGCCCTTGTTAGGGCCGTTGCTAGGGCCCTTGTTTGGGCCGTTGCTAGGGCCGTTGCTATGGCCCTTGTTAGGGCCGTTGCTAGGGCCCTTGTTAGGGCCGTTGCTAGGGCCGTTGCTAGGGCCCTTGTTAGGGCCGTTGCTAGGGCCGTAGCTAGGGCCGTTGCTAGGGCCGTTGCTAGGGCCGTTGCTATGGCCCTTGTTAGGGCCATTGCTAGGGCCCTTGTTTGGGCCGTTGCTAGGGACCTTGTTAGGGCCATTGCTAGGGCCCTTGTTAGGGCCGTCGCTAGGGCCAATCCTAGGGCCATTGTTGGGCCGTTGCTAGGGCCGTTGCTAGGGCCGTTGTTAGGGCCGTTGCTAGGGCCGTTGGTAGGGCCGTTGCTAGGGCCGTTGCTAGGGCCGTTGTTAGGGCCGTTGCTAGGGCCGTTGGTAGGGCCGTTGTTAGGACCGTTGCTAGGGCCGTTGGTAGGGCCGTTGCTAGGGCCGTTGCTAGGGCCGTTGCTAGGGCCGTTGCTAGGGCCGTTGGTAGGGCCGTTGCTAGGGCCGTTGCTAGGGCCGTTGCTAGGGCCGTTGCTAGGGCCGTTGCTAGGGCCCTTGTTAGGGCCGTTGCTAGGGCCGTTGCTAGGGCCGTTGCTAGGGCCGTTGCTAGGGCCGTTGTTAGGGCCCTTGTTAGGGCCGTGGCTAGGGCCATTGCTAGGGCCGTTGCTAGGGCCGTTGCTAGGGCCGTTGCTAGGGCCGTTGATAGGGCCGTTGCTAGGGCCGTTGCTAGGGCCGTAGCTAGGGCCGTTGCTAGGGCCGTTGCTAGGGCCGTTGCTATGGCCCTTGTTAGGGCCGTTGCTAGGGCCCTTGTTTGGGCCATTGCTAGGGCCCTTGTTAGGGCCGTTGCTAGGGCCCTTGTTAGGGCCGTTGCTAGGGCCCTTGTTAGGGCCGTTGCTAGGGCCCTTGTTAGGGCCGTTGCTAGGGCCGTTGCTAGGGCCGTTGTTAGGGCCGTTGCTAGGGCCGTTGTTAGGGCCGTTGCTAGGGCCGTTGTTAGGGCCGTTGTTAGGGCAGTTGTTATGGCCGTTGGTAGGGCCGTTGCTAGGGCCATTGTTAGGGCCGTTGCTAGGGCCGTTGCTAGGGCCCTTGTTAGGGCCGTTGCTAGGGCCGTTGCTAGGGCCGTTGCAAAGGCCGTTGTTAGGGCCGTTGCTAGGGCCCTTGTTAGGGCCGTTGCTAGGGCCGTTGTTAGGGCCGTTGCTAGGGCCGTTGCTAGGGCCATTGCTCGGGTTGTTCCTAGGGCCGTTTCAAGGGCCGTTGTTAGGGCCGTTGCTAGGGCCCTTGTTAGGGCCGTTGCTAGGGCCGTTGTTAGGGCCGTTGCTAGGGCCGTTGCTAGGGCCGTTGTTAGGGCCGTTGCTAGGGCCGTTGCTAGGGCCGTTGCTAGGGCCGTAGCTAGGGCCGTTGCTAGGGCCGTTGCTAGGGCCGTTGCTATGGCCCTTGTTAGGGCCGTTGCTAGGGCCCTTGTTTGGGCTGTTGCTAGGGCCCTTGTTAGGGCCGTTGCTAGGGCCGTAGCTAGGGCCGTTGCTAGGGCCGTTGCTAGGGCCGTTGCTAGGGCCCTGGTTAGGGCCGTTGCTAGGGCCCTGGTTAGGGCCGTTGCTAGGGACCTTGTTAGGGCCGTCGCTAGGGCCCTTGTTAGGGCCGTCGCTAGGGCCCTTGTTAGGGCCGTCCCTAGGGCCATTCCTAGGGCCGTTGTTAGGGCCGTTGCTAGGGCCGTTGCTAGGGCCGTTGTTAGGGCGGTTGGTAGGGCCGTTGGTAGGGCCGTTGCTAGGGCCGTTGCTAGGGCCGTTGTTAGAACCGTTGTTAGGGCCGTTGGCAGGGCCGTTGCTAGGGCCGTTGCTAGGGCCGTTGCTAGGGCCGTTGCTAGGGCCCTTGTTAGGGCCGTTGCTAGGGCCCTTGTTAGGGCCGTTGCTAGGGCCGTTGCTAGGGCCGTTGCTAGGGCCCTTGTTAGGGCCGTTGGTAGGGCCGTTGCTAGGGCCGTTTCAAAGGCCGTTGTTAGGGCCGTTGCTAGGGCCCTTGTTAGGGCCGTTGCTAGGGCCGTTGTTAGGGCCGTTGCTAGGGCCGTTGCTAGGGCCATTGCTCGGGTTGTTCCTAGGGCCGTTTCAAGGGCCGTTGTTAGGGCCGTTGCTAGGGCCCTTGTTAGGGCCGTTGCTAGGGCCGTTGTTAGGGCCGTTGCTAGGGCCGTTGCTAGGGCCGTTGTTAGGGCCGTTGCTAGGGCCGTTGCTAGGGCCGTTGCTAGGGCCGTTGCTAGGGCCGTTGCTAGGGCCGTTGCTAGGGCCATTGCTATGGCCCTTGTTAGGGCCGTTGCTAGGGCCCTTGTTTGGGCCGTTGCTAGGGCCCTTGTTAGGGCCGTTGCTAGGGCCGTAGCTAGGGCCGTTGCTAGGGCCGTTGCTAGGGCCATTGCTATGGCCCTGGTTAGGGCCGTTGCTAGGGCCCTTGTTAGGGCCGTCCCTAGGGCCATTCTTAGGGCCGTTGCTAGGGCCGTTGCTAGGGCCGTTGCTAGGGCCCTTGTTACGGCCGTTGCTAGGGCCGTTGCTAGGGCCGTTGTTAGGGCCGTTGTTATGGCCGTTGGTAGGGCCGTTGCTAGGGCCGTTGTTAGGGCCGTTGCTAGGGCCGTTGCTAGGGCCCTTGTTAGGGCCGTTGCTAGGGCCGTTTCAAAGGCCATTGTTAGGGCCGTTGCTAGGGCCCTTGTTAGGGCCGTTGCTAGGGCCGTTGCTAGGGCCGTTGCTAGGGTTGTTCCTAGGGCCGTTTCAAGGGCCCTTGTTAGGGCCGTTGCTAAGGCCGTTGCTAGGGTCGTTGCTAGGGACCTTGTTAGGGCCGTTGCAAGGGCCGTTGCTAGGGCCTTTGGTAGGGCCGTTGCTAGGGCCGTTGCTAGGGCCGTTGCTAGGGCCGTTGTTAGGGCCGTTGCTAGGGCCTTTGGTAGGGCCGTTGCTAGGGCCGTTGCTAGGGCCGTTGCTAGGGCCGTTGCTAGGGCCGTTGCTAGGCTCGTTGGTAGGGCCGTTGCTAGGGCCGTTGTTAGGGCCGTTGCTAGGGCCGTTGCTAGGGCCCTTGTTAGGGCTGTTGCTAGGGCCGTTGCTAGGGCCGTTGTTAGGGTCGTTGTTAGGGCCCTTGTTTGGGCCGTTGCTAGGGCCCTTGTTAGGGCCGTTGCTAGGGCCGTTGCTAGGGCCGTTTCAAAGGCCGTTGTTAGGGCCGTTGCTAGGGCCCTTGTTAGGGCCGTTGCTAGGGCCGTTGCTAGGGCCGTTGCTAGGGTTGTTCCTAGGGCCGTTTCAAGGGCCGTTCTTAGGGCCGTTGCTAGGGCCCTTGTTAGGGCCGTTGCTAGGGCCGTTGCTACGGCCGTTGCTAGGGCCGTTGCTAGGGCCGTTGCTATGGCCGTTGCTAGGGCCGTTGCTAGGGCCGTTGCTAGGGCCGTTGCTAGGTCCGTGGTTAGGGCCGTTGTTAGGGCCGTTGCTAGGGCCGTTGCTAGAGCCGTTCCTAGGGCCGTTGTTAGGGCCGTTGATAGGGTTGTTGCTAGGGCCGTTGTTAGGGCCGTTGCTAGGGCCGTTGCTAAGGCCGTTGCGAGGGCCGTTGCTAGGGCCCTTGTTAGGGCCGTTGCTAGGGCCATTGCTAGTGCCGTTGCTAAGGCCGTTGCTAGGTCCGTTGCTAGGGCCGTTGCTAGGGCCGTTTCTAGGGCCGTTGCTAGGGCCCTTGTTAGGGCCGTTGCTAGGGCTTTAGCTAGGGCCGTTGTTAGGGCCGTTGCTAGGGCCGTTGCTAGGGCCGTTGCTAGGGCCGTTGCTAGGGCCCTTGTTAGGGCAGTTGCTAGAGCCCTTGTTAGGGCCATTGCTAGGGCCGTTGCTAGGGCCCTTGTTAGGGCCGTTGCTAGGGCCGTAGCTAGGGCCGTTGCTAGGGCCGTTGCTAAGGCTGTTGCTAGGTCCCTTGTTAGGGCCGTTGCTAGGGATCTTGTTAGGGCCGTTGCTAGGGCCCTTGTTAGGGCCGTTGCTAGGGCCCTTGTTAGGGCCGTTGCTAGGGCCGTTGCTAGGGCCGTTGTTAGGGCCGTTGCTAGGGCCGTTGCTAGGGCCGTTGCTAGGGTTGTTCCTAGGGCCGTTTCAAGGGCCGTTTTTAGGGCCGTTGCTAGGGCCCTTGTTAGGGCTGTTGCTAGGGCCGTTGTTAGTGCCGTTGCTAGGGCCGTTGCTAGGGCCGTTGTTAGGGCCGTTGCTAGGGCCGTTGCTACGGCCGATGCTAGGGCCGTTGCTAGGGCCCTTGTTAGGGCCGTTGCTAGGGCCGTAGCTAGGGCCATTGCTAGGGCCGTTGTTAGGGCCCTTGTTAGGGCCGTTGCTAGGGCCCTTGTTAGGGCCGTTGCTAGGGCCCTTGTTAGAGCCGTTGCTAGGGTCCTTGTTAGGGCCGTTGGTAGGGCCGTTGCTAGGGCCGTTGCTAGGGCCGTTGCAAGGGCCGTTGTTAGGTCCGTTGCTAGGGCCCTTGTTAGGGCCGTTGCTAGGGCCGTTGCTAGGGCCGTTCCTAGGGCCGTTGTTATGTCCGTTGCTAGGGCCGTTGCTAGGGCCATTGCTAGGGCCCTTGTTAGGGCCGTTGCTAGGGCCGTTGTTAGGGCCGTTGCTAGGGCCGTTGCTAGGGTCGTTGTTAGGGCCGTTGCTAGGGCCGTTGCTAGGGCCGTTGCAAGGGGCCCTTGTTAGGGCCGTTGCTAGGGCCCTTGTTAGGGCCGTTGCTAGGGCCCTTGTTAGGGCCGTTGCTAGGGCCCTTGTTAGGGCCGTTGCTAGGGCCGTTGTTAGGGCCGTTGGTAGGGCCGTTGCTAGGGCCGTTGGTAGGGCCGTTGCTAGGGCCGTTGTTAGGGCCGTTGCTAGGGCCGTTGCTAGCTCCGTTGCTAGGGCCCTTGTTAGGGCCATTGCTAGGGCCGTTGCTAGGGCCCTTTTTAGGGCCGTTGCTACGGCCGTTGCTAGGGCCGTTCCTAGGGCCGTTGTTATGTCCGTTGCTAGGGCCGTTGCTAGGGCCGTTGCTAGGGCCGTTACTAGGGCCGTTGCTAGGGCCTTTGTTAGGGCCGTTGCTAGGGCCGTTGCTAAGGCCGTTGCGAGGGCCGTTGCTAGGGCCCTTGTTAGGGCCGTTGCTAGGGCCATTGCTAGTGCCGTTGCTAGGGCCGTTGCTAGGGCCGTTGCTAGGGCCGTTACTAGGGCCCTTGTTAGGGCCGTTGCTAAGGCCGTTGCTAGGGCCGTTTCTAGGGCCGTTGCTAGGGCCCTTGTTAGGGCCGTTGCTCGGGCTGTAGCTAGGGCCATTGCTAGGGCTGTTGCTAGGTCCGTTGCTAGGGCCCTTGTTAGGGCCGTTGCTAGAGCCCTTGTTAGGGCCGTTGCTAGGGCCGTTGCTAGGGCCGTTGCTAGGGCCGTTGCTAGGGCCCTTGTTAGGGCCGTTGCTAGGGCTGTAGCTAGGGCCGTTGCTAGGGCCGTTGCTAGGGCCGTTGCTAGGGCCATTGCTAGGGCCGTTGCTAGGGCCGTTGTTAGGGCTGTTTTTAGGGCCCTTGTTAGGGCCGTTGCTAGGGCCGTTGCTAGGGCCGTTTCTAGGGCCGTTGCTAGGGCCGTTGCTAGGGCCGTTGTTAGGGCTGTTTCTAGGGCCATTGTTAAATCCGTTGCTAGGGCCGTTGCTAGGGCCGTTCCTTGGGCCGTTGTTAGTGCCGTTGCTAGGGCCGTTGCTAGGGCCGTTGCAAGGGCCGTTGCTAGGGCCGTTGCTAGGGCCTTTGCTAGGGCCCTTGTTAGGGCCGTTTCTAGGGCCATTGCTAGTGCCGTTGCTAGGGCCGTTGCTAGGGCCTTTGTTAGGGCCGTTGCTAGGGCCGTTGCTAGGGCCGTTGCTAGGGCCGTTGCTACGGCCTTTGCTAGGGCCGTTGCAAGGGCCGTTGTTAGGGCCGTTGCTAGGGCCGTTGTTAGGGCCGTTGCTAGGGCCGTTGCTAGGGCCGTTGCTAGGGCCGTTTCAAGGGCCGTTGTTAGGGCCGTTGCTAGGGCCGTTGGTAGGGCCGTTGCTAGGGCCGTTGCTAGGGACGTTTTAGGGCCGTTGCAAGGGCCGTTGTTAGGGCCGTTGCTAGGGCCGTTGCTAGGGAGGTTTTAGGGCCGTTGCAAGGGCCCTTGTTTGGTCCGTTGCTAGGGCCCTTGTTAATGCCGTTGCTAGGGCCGTTGCTATGGCCGTTTTAGGGCCGTTGCTAGGGCCATTGCTAGTGCCGTTGCTAGG
Source organism: Micromys minutus (assembly GCF_963924665.1). Taxonomy (NCBI): domain Eukaryota; kingdom Metazoa; phylum Chordata; class Mammalia; order Rodentia; family Muridae; genus Micromys; species Micromys minutus. Next base: position 574,841 of record NC_137955.1, on the reverse strand, counting down.
GCCGTTGCTAGGGCCGTTGCTAGGGCCGTTACTAGGGCCCTTGTTAGGGCCGTTGCTAGGGCCGTTGCTAGGGCCGTTTCTAGGGCCGTTGCTAGGGCCCTTGTTAGGGCCGTTGCTCGGGCTGTAGCTAGGGCCATTGCTAGGGCTGTTGCTAGGGCCGTTGCTAGGGCCCTTGTTAAGGCCGTTGCTAGAGCCCTTGTTAGGGCCGTTGCTAGGGCCGTTGCTAGGGCCGTTTCTAGGGCCGTTGCTAGGGCCCTTGTTAGGGCCGTTGCTAGGGCTGTAGCTAGGGCCGTTGCTAGGGCTGTTGCTAGGGCCGTTGCTAGGGCCATTGCTAGGGTCGTTGCTAGGGCCGTTGTTAGGGCTGTTTTTAGGGCCCTTGTTAGGGCCGTTGCTAAGGCCGTTGCTAGGGCCGTTTCTAGGGCCGTTGCTAGGGCCGTTGCTAGGGCCGTTGTTAGGGCTGTTTCTAGGGCCGTTGTTAAATCCCTTGCTAGGGCCGTTGCTAGAGCCGTTCCTTGGGCCGTTGTTAGTGCCGTTGCTAGGGCCGTTGCTAGGGCCGTTGCAAGGGCCGTTGCTAGGGCCGTTGCTAGGGCCGTTGCTAGGGCCCTTGTTAGGGCCGTTTCTAGGGCCATTGCTAGTGCCGTTGCTAGGGCCGTTGCTAGGGCCGTTGTTAGGGCCGTTGCTAGGGCCGTTGCTAGGGCCGTTGCTAGGGCCGTTGCTACGGCCTTTGCTAGTGCCGTTGCAAGGGCCGTTGCTAGGGCCGTTGCTAGGGCCGTTGCTAGGGCCGTTGCTAGGGCCGTTGCTAGGGCCGTTGCTAGGGCCGCTGCAAGGGCCTTTGTTAGGGCCGTTGCTAGGGCCGTTGGTAGGGCTGTTGCTAGGGCCGTTGCTAGGGACGTTTTAGGGCCGTTGCAAGGGCCGTTGTTAGGGCCGTTGCTAGGGCCGTTGCTAGGGAGGTTTTAGGGCCGTTGCAAGGGCCCTTGTTTGGGCCGTTGCTAGGGCCCTTGTTAATGCCGTTGCTAGGGCCGTTGCTATGGCCGTTGTTAGGGCCGTTGCTAGGGCCGTTTCTATATCCGTTGTTAGGGCCGTTGAAAGGGCCGTTGTTAGGGCCGTTGCTAGGGCCGTTGCTAGGGCCGTTTTCGGGCCGTTGCAAGGGCCGTTGCTAGGGCCGTTGCTAGGGCCGTTCTCAGGGCCGTTGTTTGGGCCGTTGTCTGGGCCGTTGCTAGGGCCCTTGTTAGGGCCGTTGCTAGGGCCGTGCTTAGGGCCGTTGCTAGGGCCCTTGTTAGGGCCGTTGCTAGGGCCGTTGCTAGGGCCCTTGTTAGGGCCGTTGCTAGGGCCGTTGCTAGGGCTGTTGCTAGGGCCGTTGCTAGGGCCCTTGTTAGGGCCGTTGCTAGGGCCGTAGCTAGGGCCGTTGCTAGGGCCGTTGCTAGGGCCCTTGTTAGGGCCGTTGCTAGGGCCCTTGTTAGGGCCGTTGCTAGGGCCCTTGTTAGGGCCGTTGCTAGGGCCCTTGCTAGGGCCGTTGCTAGGGCCGTTGCTAGGGCCATTGCTAGGGCCGTTGCTAGGGCCGTTGCAAGGGCCGTTGTTAGGGCCGTTGCTAGGGCCCTTTTTAGGGCCGTTGCTAGGGCCGTTGCTAGGGCCGTTGCTAGGGCCGTTGTTAGGGCTGTTGCTAGGGCCGTTGTTAAAGCCGTTGCTAGGGCCGTTGCAAGGGCCGTTGCTAGGGCCGTTGCTAGGGCCGTTGCTAGGGCCGTGGTTAGGGCCGTTGTTAGGGCCGTTGCTAGGGCCGTTGCTAGGGCCGTTGCTAGGGCCGTTGCGAGGGCCGTTGCTAGGGCCCTTATTAGGGCCGTTGCTAGGGCCGTTGCTAGGGCCGTTGCTAGGGCCGTTGCTAGGGCCCTTGTTAGGGCCGTTGCTAGGGCCGTTGCTAGGGCCGCTGCTAGGGCCGTTGCTAGGGACCTTGTAAGGGCCGTTGCTAGGGCCGTAGCTAGGGCCGTTGCTAGGGCCGTTGCTAGGGCCGTTGCTAGGGCCCTTGTTAGGGCCGTTGCTAGGGCCCTTGTTAGGGCCGTTGCTACGGCCCTTGTTAGGGACGTTGGTAGGGTCGTTGCTAGGGCCGTTGCTAGGGCCGTTGTTAGGGCTCTTGCTAGGGCCGTTGTTAAAGCCGTTGCTAGGGCCGTTGCTAGGGCCGTTGCTAGGGCCGTTGTTTTGGCCGTTGTTAGGGTCGTTGCTAGGGCCTTTGCTAGGGCCGTTGCTAGGGCCGTTGCTAGGGCCGTTGCTAGGGCCGTTGCTAGGGCCGTGGTTAGGGCCGTTGTTAGGGCCGTTGTTAGGGCCGTTACTAGGGCCGTTGCTAGGGCCGTTGTTAGGGCCGTTCCTAGGGCCGTTGTTAGGGCCGTTGCTAGGGCCGTTGCTAGGGCCGTTGCGAGGGCCGTTGCTAGGGCCCTTGTTAGGGCCATTGCTAGGGCCGTTGCTAGGGCCGTTGCTAGGGCCGTTGCTAGGGCCCTTGTTAGGTCCGTTGCTAGGGCCCTTGTTAGGGCCGTTGCTAGGGCCGTTTCCAGGGCCGTTGCTAGGGCCGTTGCTAGGGCCGTTGTTTAGGCCGTTGCTAGGGCCGTTGCTAGGGCCGTTGTTAGGGCCATTGCTAGGGCCGTTGCTAGGGCCGTCGTTAGGGCCGTTGTTAGGGCCGTTGCTATTCCCTTTGTTAGGGCCGTTGCTAGGGCCGTTGCTAGGGCCGTTGCTAGGGCCGTTGCTAGGTCCGTGGTTAGGGCTGTTTTTAGGGCCGTTGCTAGGGACGTTGCTAGGGCCGTTGTTAGGGCCGTTTCTAGGGCCGTTGTTAGGGCCGTTGCTAGGGCCGTTGTTAGGGCCGTTGCAAGGGCCGTTGTTAGGGCCGTTGCTAGGGCCGTTGCTAGGGCCGTTGTTAGGGCCGTTGCAAGGGCCCTTGTTAGGGCCGTTGCTAGGGCCATTGCTAGGGCCGTTGCTAGGGCCATTGCTAGGGCCGTTGCTAGGGCCGTTGTCAGGGCCGTTGTTTGGGCCGTTGTTAGGGCCGTTGCTAGGACCCTTGTTAGGGCCGTTGCTAGGGCCGTTGCTAGGGCCCTTGTTAGGGCCGTTGCTAGGGCCGTTGCTAGGGCCGTTTCAAAGGCCGTTGTTAGGGCCGTTGCTAGGGCCCTTGTTAGGGCCGTTGCTAGAGCCGTTGCTAGGGCCGTTGCTAGGGTTGTTCCTATGGCCGTTTCAAGGGCCGTTGTTAGGGCCGTTGCTAGGGCCGTTGTTAGGGCCGTTGCTAGGGCCGTTGTTAGGGCCGTTGCTATGGCCATTGTTAGTGCCGTTGCTAGGTCCGTTGTTAGGGCCATTGCTAGGGCCGTTGCTAGGGCCTTTGCTAGGGCCGTTGCTAGGGCCGTTGCTAGGGCCGTTGCTAGGGCCGTTGCTAGGGCCGTTGCTAGGGCCGTTGCTAGAACCGTTGCCAGCACCGTTGCTAGGGCCGTTGTTAGGGCCGTTGCTAGGGCCGTTGTTAGGGCCCTTGTTAGGGCCGTTGCTAGGGCCGTTGTTAGGGCCGTTGTTAGGGCCCTTGTTAGGGCCGTTGCTAGGGCTTTTGTTAGGGCCGTTGCTAGGGCCGTTGCTACGGCAGTTGTTAGGGACGTTTTTAGGGCCCTTGTTAGAGCAGTTGCTATGGCCGTTGCTAGGGCCGTTTCTAGGGCCGTGGTTAGGGCCCTTGTTAGGGCCGTTGTTAGGGCCGTTGCTAGGGCAGTTGTTAGGGTCATTGCTAGGGCAGTTGTTAGGGCCGTTGCTAGGGCCGTTGCTAGGACCGTGGTTACGGCCGTTGTTAGGGCCGTTGTTAGGGCCGTTGCTAGGGCCCTTGTTAGGGCCGTTGCTAGGGCCGTTCCTAGGGCCGTTATTAGGGCCGTTGCTAGGGCCCTTGTTAGGGCCGTTGCTAGGGCCCTTTTTAGGGCCGTTGTTAGGGCCTTAGTTTGGGCCCTTGTGAGGGCCGTTGCTAGGGCCGTTGCTAGGTCCGTTTCTAGGGCCGTTGCTAGGGCCCTTGTTAGGCCCGTTGCTAGGGCCCTTGTTAGGGCCGTTGCTAGGGCCGTTTCTAGGGCCGTTGCTAGAGCCGTTGCTAGGGCCGTGGTTAGGGCCCTTGTTAGGGCCGTTGCTAGGGCCGTTGCAAGGGCTGTTGTTAGGGCCGTTGCTAGGGCCCTTGTCAGGGCCATTGCTAGGGCCGTTGTTAGGGCCGTTGCTAGGGCCGTTTCTAGGGCCGTTGCTAGGGCCCTTGTTAGGGCCGTTGCTAGGTCCGTTGTTAGGGCCGTTGCTAAAGCTGTTGCTAGGGCCGTTGCTAGGGCCGTTGCAAGGGTCGATGTTAGGGCCGTTGCTAGGGCCCTTGTTAGGGCCGTTGCTAGGGCCGTTGCTAGGGCCGTTCCTAGGGCCGTTGTTAGGGCCGTTGCTAGGGCCCTTGTTAGGGCCGTTGCTAGGGCCCTTTTTAGGGCCGTTGTTAGGGCCTTAGTTTTGGCCCTTGTTAGGGCCGTTGCTAGGGCCGTTTCTAGGTCCGTTTCTAGGGCCGTTGCTAGGGCCCTTGTTAGGCCCGTTGCTAGGGCCCTTGTTAGGTCCGTTGCTAGGGCCGTTTCTAGGGCCGTTGCTAGAGCCGTTGCTAGGGCCGTGGTTAGGGCCCTTGTTAGGGCCGTTGCTAGGGCCGTTGCTAGGGCCGTTGCTAGGGCCGTTGCAAGGGCCCTTGTTAGGGCCATTGCTAGGGCCGTTGTTAGGGCCGTTGCTAGGGCCGTTTCTAGGGCCGTTGCTAGGGCCCTTGTTAGGGCCGTTGCTAGGTCCGTTGTTAGGGCCGTTGCTAAAGCTGTTGCTAGGGCCGTTGCTAGGGCCGTTGCAAGGGTCGTTGTTAGGGCCGTTGTTAGGGCCCTTGTTAGGGCCGTTGCTAGGGCCGTTGTTAGGGCCGTTGCTAGGGCCCTTGTTTGGGCCGTTGCTAGGGCCCTTGTTTGGGCCGTTGCTAGGGCCGTTGCTAGGGCCGTTGCTAGGGCCGTTGCTAGGGCCCTTGTTAGGGCCGTTGCTAGGGCCGTTGCTAGGGCCATTGCTAGGGCCGTTGCTAGGGCCCTTGTTAGGTCCGTTGCTAGGGCCCTTGTTAGGGCCGTTGCTAGGGCCGTTGCCAGGGCGGTTGCTAGGGCCGTTGCTAGGGCCCTTGTTAGGTCCGTTGCTAGGGCTTTTGGAGGATTAAGGTTAAGCGGTTAAGGTTAGGGTTAGTGTTAGGGTTAGGGTTAAGGTTAGGGTTAGCATTAGGGTTAGAGTTAGGGTTAGAGTTAAGGTTATGGGGTTATGTTAGGCTTAAGGTTAGGGTTAGGGTTATGGGGTTAAGGTTAGGGTTGGGGTTAGGGTTAGGTTTAGGTTTAGGGTTAGGGTTAGGGTTATGGTTATTCTTAGATTTATGGTTTAAAATTTAGGGTTTATGGTTTAAGGTTTAGGGTTTAGGATTGTTTAAGTTTTAGGGTTGTTTAGGTTTAGGGTATAGGGTTTAGCATTTAAGATTGTTTAATGTTTAGGGTTGTTTAGGTTTTAGCGTTTAGAGTTGTTTAGGGTTTTTTAGGGTTGTTTATGATTTAGTGTTTAGGGTTGTTCAGGATTTATGATTTAGGATATTTTAAGGTTTAGGGTTTAAGGTTGTATAGTGTTTTAGTGTTTAGGGTATAATGTTTAGGGTTAAGGGTTTAGGGTGCTTTTGGAATTAGTGTTTAGGGTTTTTCGGGGTTTAGGGTTTAGGATTTAGGGTGTTAGGGTTAGTGTTAGAGTTAGGGTTAGGGTTAAGGTGAGGGTTAGGGTGAGGGTTAAGTTAGGGTTAGGGTTAAGGTTAGTGTTAGTGTTAGAGTAAGGGTTAGGGTTAGGTATAGGGTTAGGGTTAGGGTTAGGGTTAGGGTTAAGGTTAGGGTTAGGTTAGGGTTAGGGTTAGGGGTTAGGGTTAGGGTTAGTGTTAGGGGTTAGGGGTTAGTGTTAGGGTTAGGGTTAGGGTTAGGGTTAGGTTTAGTGTTAGGGTTATTATTAGGGGGTTACGTTTTAGTTTAGGATTAGTGTTAGGGTTAGAATTAGAAATAGGGTTAGTGTTAGGATTAGGGTCAGGGTTAGGTTTAGCGATATGGTTAGGGTTAGGGTTAAGGGTAGGGTTAGGGTTACGGTTAGATTTAAAGTTTAGGGTTTAGTGTTAGGATTAGGAATAGTGTGAGGTTAAGGGTTAGGTTTAGGGTTAGTGTTAGGGTTAGTGTTTGGGTTATGATTAGTGTTATTATTAGGGTTAGGGTTAGGGTCAGGTTTAGGTTTAGGGTTAGGGTTAGGGTTAGGGATAGATTTAGGGTTAGGTTTAGGTTTATTGTTAGATTTAGGGTTTAGGGTTTAAGGTTTAAGGTTTAGGATTGTTTAAGGTTTAGGGTGGATTAGGTTTAGGGTTTAGAGTTTAGTGTTATGGTTACGGTTAGGGTTAGGGTTAGGGTTAGGGTTAGGGTTAGAGTTAGGGTTAGGGTTAGTGTTAGGGTAAGGTTAGGGTTAGGGTTAGTGTTAGGGTTAGGGTTAGAGTTACGGTTAGGGTTAGGGTTAGAGTTACGGTTAGGGTTAGGGTTAGGGTTAAGTGTAGGGTTGGGGGGGTTAGGGTTTAGGTTAGGGTTAGGCTTAGGGTTAGGGTTAGGGTTAGGGTTAGGGTTAGTGTTAGGGTTATGTTTAAGTTTAGGGTTAGTGTTATTATTAGGGAGTTAGGTTTAAATTTAGGATTAGTGTTAGGGTTAGAATTAGAAATAGGGTTAGTGTTAGGATTAGGGTCAGGGTTAGGTTTAGGGATAAGGTTAGGGTTAGGGTTAGGGGTAGGGTTAGGGTTAGGGTTAGATTTAAAGTTTAAGGTTTAGTGTTAGGATTAGGGTTAGTGTGAGGTTTAGGGTTAGGGTTAGGTTTAGGGTTAGGGTTAGGGTTAGTGTTTGGGTTATGGTTAGTGTTAGGATTAGGTTTAGGGTTAGGGTTATTGTTAGGGTTAGATTTAGGGTTAGGTTTAGGTTTATTGTTAGATTTAGGGTTTAGGGTTTAAGGTTTGTGGTTTAGGATTGTTTAATGTTTAGGGTGGATTAGGTTTAGGGTTTAGAGTTTAGTGTTATGGTTACGGTTAGGGTTAGGGTTAGGTTTATGGTTAGGGTTTGGGTTAGGGTAAGGTTAGGTTTAGGGTTAGGGTTAGGGTTAGGGGTTAGGGTTAGGGTTAGGGTTAGGGGTTAGGGGTTAGGGTTAGGGTTAGGGTTAGGGTTAGGGTGAGGGTTAGCGTTAGGGTTATGTGGTTATGTTAGGCTTAAGGTTAGGGTTAGGGTTATGGGGTTAAGGTTAGGGTTGGGGTTAGGGTTAGGTTTAGGTTTAGGGTTAGGGTTAGGGTTATGGTTATTCTTAGATTTATGGTTTAAAATTTAGGGTTTATGGTTTAAGGTTTAGGGTTTAGGATTGTTTAAGTTTTAGGGTGGTTTAGGTTTAGGGTATAGGGTTTAGCGTTTAAGATTGTTTAATGTTTAGGGTTTTTTATGTTTTAGCGTTTAGAGTTGTTTAGGTTTTTTTGGGTTGTTTATGATTTAGTGTTTAGGGTTGTTCAGGATTTATGATTTAGGATATTTTAAGGTTTAGAGTTTAAGGTTGTATAGTGTTTTAGGGTTTAGGCTATAATGTTTAGGGTTAAGAGTTTAGGGTTGTTTAGGGTATAGTGTTAATGGTTTTAGGGTTTAGGCTTGTTTAGGGTTTAGTGTTTAGGGTTTAGGGTTTAGGGTTTTTTAGCGTTTAGTGTTTATAGTTTAGGGTTTAGGGTGCTTTTGGAATTCGTGTTTAGGGTTTTTCTGGGTTTAGGGTTTAGGATTTAGGGTTTTAGGGTTAGGTTTAGGGTTAGGGTGAGAGTTAGGGTGAGGGTTAAGGTTAGGGTTAGGGTTAAGGTTAGTGTTAGTGTTAGGGTAAGGGTTAGGGTTAGGGATAGTGTTAGGGTTAGGGTTAGGGTTAGGGTTAGGGTTAGGGTTAGGGTTAGGGATAGGGTTAGTGTGAGGTTTAGGGTTAGGGTTAGGTTTAGGGTTAGGGTTAGTCTTTGTTTGGGTTATGGTTATTGTTAGGATTAGGCTTTGGATTAGGGTCAGGGGTAGGTTTAGGTTTACGTTTAGGGTTAGTGTTAGATTTAGGGTTAGGTTTAGGTTTATTGTTAGATTTAGGGTTTAGGGTTTAAGGTTTATGGTTTAGGATTGTTTAAGGTTTAGGGTGGATTAGGTTTAGGGTTTAGAGTTTAGTGTTATGGTTACGGTTAGGGTTAGGATTAGGGTTAGGGTTAGGGTTAGAGTTAGGGTTAGGGTTAGTGTTAGGGTAAGGTTAGGGTTAGGGTTAGTGTTAGGGTTAGGGTTAGAGTTACGGTTAGGGTTAGGGTTAGAGTTACGGTTAGGGTTAGGGTTAGGGTTAAGTGTAGGGTTGGGGGGGTTAGGGTTTAGGTTAGGGTTAGGCTTAGGGTTAGGGTTAGGGTTAGGGTTAGGGTTAGTGTTAGGGTTATGTTTAAGTTTAGGGTTAGTGTTATTATTAGGGAGTTAGGTTTAAATTTAGGATTAGTGTTAGGGTTAGAATTAGAAATAGGGTTAGTGTTAGGATTAGGGTCAGGGTTAGGTTTAGGGATAAGGTTAGGGTTAGGGTTAGGGGTAGGGTTAGGGTTAGGGTTAGATTTAAATTTTAAGGTTTAGTGTTAGGATTAGGGTTAGTGTGAGGTTTAGGGTTAGGGTTAGGTTTAGGGTTAGGGTTAGGGTTAGTGTTTGGGTTATGGTTAGTGTTAGGATTAGGTTTAGGGTTAGGGTTATTGTTAGGGTTAGATTTAGGTTTAGGTTTAGGTTTATTGTTAGATTTAGGGTTTAGGGTTTAAGGTTTGTGGTTTAGGATTGTTTAATGTTTAGGGTGGATTAGGTTTAGGGTTTAGAGTTTAGTGTTATGGTTACGGTTAGGGTTAGGGTTAGGTTTATGGTTAGGGTTTGGGTTAGGGTTACGGTTAGGTTTAGGTTTAGGGTTATGGTTAGGGTTAAGGTTAGGGTTAGGGTTAGTGTTAGGGTTATGGTTAGTGTTAGGATTAGGGTTAGGGTTAAGGTCAGGGTTAGGTTTAGGGTTAGGGTTAGGGTTAGGTATAGATTTAGGGTTAGTTTTGGTTTATTTTTAGATTTAGTATTTAGGGTTTAAGGTTTATGGTTTAGGATTTTGTAAGGTTTAGTGTGGATTAGGTTTAGGGTTTAGAGTTTAGTGTTATGGTTAAGGTTAATGTTAGGGTTAGGGTTAGGGTTAGGGTGAGGTTTAGGGTTAGGGTTAGTGTTAAGGTTAGGGTTAGGGTTAAGGTTATGGTTAGGGTTAGGGTTAGGGTTAGGGTTAGGTTTAGGGTTAGGGTTAGGGTTAGGGTTAGGGTTAGGTTTATTGTTAGGTTTAGGGTTTAGTGTTTAGGGTCTAAGGTTTTGGGTTTAGGATTGTTTAAGGTTTAGGGTAGATTAGGTTTAGGGTTTAGAGTTTAGTGTTAAGGTTAGGGTTAGGTTTAGGGTTTAGTGTTCAGATTAGGGTTAGGGTTAGGGTTAGGATTAGGGTTAAGGTTAGGGTTAGGATTAGGTTTAGGTTTAGGGTTAGGGTTAGGGTTAGGGTTAGTGTTAGGGTTAGGGTTAGGATTAGGGTTAGGGTTAGGGTTAGGGTTAGGGGTTAGGGTTAGGGTTACGGTTATTGTTAGGTTTAGTGTTTAGGGTTTAGTGTTTAGGGTTTAAAATTTAGGGTTTAGGATTGTTTAAGATTTAGGGTGGTTTAGGTTAAGGGTTTAGGGTTTAGAGCTAAGGATTCTTTAAGGTTTAGGGTTGTTTAGGGTATAGTGTTTAGGCTT
>NC_137955.1:537500-555000 GCF_963924665.1 Micromys minutus | reverse complement strand
GTTAGGGTTAGGGTTAGGGTTAGGGTTAGAGTTAGGGTTAAAGTTAGGGTTAGGGTTAGGGTTAGGGTTATGGTTAGTGTTAGGATTAGGGTTAGGGTTAAGGTCAGGGTTAGGTTTAGGGTTAGGGTTAGGGTTAGGGTTAGATTTAGGGTCAGGTTTAGGTTTATTGTTAGATTTAGTGTTTAGGGTTTAAGGTTTATGGTTTGGGATTGTTTAAGGTTTAGGGTGGATTAGGTTAAGGTTTAGAGTTTAGTGTGATGGTTACGGTTAGTGTTAGGGTTAGGGTTAGGGTTAGGGTTAGGGTTAGGGTAATGGTTAGGGTTAGGGTTAGGGTTAGGGTTAGGGTAAGGGTTAGGGATTAGTGTTAGTGTTAGGGTTAGGGTTAGGGTTAGGGTTAGGTTAGGGTTAGGGTTAGGGTTAGGGTTAGGGTTAGGGTTAGGTTTAGGGGTTAGGGTTAGTGTTATGGTTAGGGTTATTATTATGGGGTTAGGTTTAAGTTTAGGATTAGTGTTAGGGTTAGAATTAGAAATAGGGTTAGTGTTAGGATTAGGGTCAGGGTTAGGTTTAGGGTTAGGGTTAGGGTTAGGGTTAGGGTCAGGGATGGTTTAGGGTTAGGGTTAGGGTTAGGGTTAGATTTAGGGTTAGGTTTAGGTTTCTTGTTAGATTTAGGATTTAGGGTCTAAGGTTTATGGTTTAGGATTGTTTAAGGTTTAGGGTGGATTAGGTTTAGGGTTTAGAGTTTAGTGTTATGGTTACGGTTAGGGTTAGTGTTAGGGTTAGGGTTAGGGTTAGGATTAGGTTTAGGATTAGGTTTAGGGTAAGGTTAGGGTTAGGGTTAGGGTTAGGGTTAGGGTTAGGATTAGGGTTAGGGTTAGGGTTAGGGTAAGGGTTAGGGGTTAGGGTTAGGGTTATGGTTATTGTTAGGTTTAGGGTTTAGGGTTTAGTGTTTAGGGTTTAAGGTTTAGGGTTTAGGATTGTTTAAGATTTAGGGTGGTTTAGGTAAAGGGTTTAGGGTTTAGAGTTTAGGATTGTTTAAAGTTTAGGGTTGTTTAGGGTATAGTGTTTAGTGTTAAAAGTTTAGGGTTGTTTAGGGTTTAGTGTTTAGGGTTTAGGGTTGTTTAAGGTTTAGTGTTTAAGGTTTATGTTTTGGGTTGTTTTGGGTTTAGTGTTTAGTGTTGTTTAGGGTATAGTGTTAATGGTTTAGGGTTTAGGGTTATTAAGGGTTTAGTGTTTACGGTTTAGGGTATAGGGTTGTTTAGGGTTTAGTGTTTAGGGTTGTTTATGGTTTAGTGATTAGGGTTGTTTAGGGTTGTTTAGAGGTTAGCGTTTAGGGTTATTCAGGGTTTATGATTTAGGGTTGTTCAGGGTTTAGGATTTATGGTTGTTCAGGGTTTAGGATTTAGGGATTAAGGTTAAGGGGTTAGGGTTAGGGTTAGGGTTAGGGTTAGGGTTAGGGTTAGGGTTAGGGTTAGGGTTAGGGTTAGGGTTAGGGTTAGGGTTAGGGTTATGGTTAGTGGTAGGATTAGTGTTAGGATTAGGGTCAGGGTTAGGTTTAGGGTTAGGATAAGGGTTAGGGTTAGATTTAGGGTCAGGTTTAGGTTTATTGTTAGATTTAGGGTTTAGGGTTTAAGGTTTATGGTTTAGGATTGATTAAGGTTTAGGGTGGATTAGGTTTAGGGTTTAGAGTTTAGTGTTATGGTTACGGTTAGTGTGAGGATTAGGGTTAGGGTTAGGGTTAGGGTTAGGGTAATGGTTAGGGTTAGGGTTAGGGTTAGGGTTAGGGTAAGGGTTAGGGGTTAGTGTTAGGGTTAGGGTTAGGGTTAGGGTTAGGGTTAGGTTAGGGTTAGGGTTAGGTTTAGGGTTAGGGTTAGGGGTTAGGCTTAGTGTTAGGGTTAGGGTTATTATTAGGGGGTTAGGTTTAAGTTTAGGATTATTGTTAGGGTTAGAATTAGAAATAGGTTTAGTGTTAGGATTAGGGTCAGGGTTAGGTTTAGGTTTAGGGTTAGGGTTAGGGTTAGGGTTAGGGTCAGGGAGGGTTTAGGGTTAGGGTTAGGGTTAGGGTTAGATTTAGGGTTAGGTTTAGGTTTATTGTTAGATTTAGGATTTAGGGTCTAAGGTTTATGGTTTAGGATTGTTTAAGGTTTAGGGTGGATTAGGTTTAGGGTTTAGAGGTTAGTGTTATGGTTACGGTTAATGTTAGGGTTAGGGTTAGGGTTAGGATTAGGGTTAAGGTTGGGGTTAGGATTAGGTTTAGGGTTAGGGTTAGGGTTAGGGTTAGGGTTAGGGTTAGGGTTAGGGTTAGGGTTAGGGTTAGTGTTAGGATTAGGGTTATGTTTAGGGTTAGGGTAAGGGTTAGGGGTTAGGGTTAGGGTTATGGTTATTGTTAGGTTAGGGTTTGGGGTTTAGTGTTTAGGGTTTAAGGTTTAGGGTTTATGATTGTTTAAGATTTAGGGTGGTTTAGGTTAAGGGTTTACGGTTTAGAGTTTAGGATTGTTTAAGTTTTAGGGTTGTTTAGGGTATAGTGTTTAGGGTTAAAAGTTTAGGGTTGTTTAGGGTTTAGTGTTTAGGGTTTAGGGTTGTTTAAGGTTTAGTGTTTAAAGTTTAGGTTTTAGGGTTGTTTTGGGTTTAGTGTTTAGTGTTGTTTAGGGTATAGTGTTAATGGTTTAGGTTTTAGGGTTATTTAGGGTTTAGTGTTTAAGGTTTAGGGTATAGGGTTTTTAGGGTTTAGTGTTTAGGGTTGTTTATGGTTTAGTGATTAGGGTTGTTTAGGGCTTTTTAGAGGTTAGTGTTTAGGGTTATTCAGGGTTTATGATTTAGGGTTGTTCAGGGTTTAGGATTTATGGTTGTTCAGGGTTTAGGATTTAGGGATTAAGGTTAAAAGGTTAGGGTTAGGGTTAGGGTTAGGGTTAGCATTAGGGTTAGAGTTAGGGTTAGAGTTAGGGTTATGGGGTTATGTTAGGCTTAAGTTTAGGGTTAAGGTTATAGGGTTAAGGTTATGGTTGGGGTTAGGGTTAGGTTTAGGTTTAGGGTTAGGGTTAGGGTTATGGTTATTCTTAGATTTATGGTTTAAAATTTAGGGCTTATGGTTTAAGGTTTAGGGTTTAGGATTGTTTAAGTTTTAGGGTGGTTTAGGTTTAGGGTATAGAATTTAGCGTTTTAGATTGTTTAATTGTTAGGGTTGTTTAGGTTTTAGCGTTTAGAGTTGTTTAGGGTTTTTTAGGGTTGTTTATAATTTAGTGTTTAGGGTTGTTCAGGATTTATGATTTAGGATATTTTAAGGTTTAGGGTTTAAGGTTGTATAGTGTTTTAGGGTTTAGGGTATAATGTTTAGGGTTAAGGGTTAAGGGTTGTTTAGGGTATAGTGTTAATGGTTTTAGGGTTTAGGCTTGTTTAGGGTTTAGTGTTTAGGGTTTAGGGTTTAGGGTTTTTTAGCGTTTAGTGTTTATAGTTTAGGGTTTAGGGTGCTTTAAATTAGTGTTTTGGGTTTTTCGGGGTTTAGGGTTTAGGATTTAGGGTGTTAGGGTTAGTGTTAGGGTTAGGTTTAGGGTTAAGGTGAGGGTTAGGGTGAGGGTTAAGGTTAGGGTTAGGGTTAAGGTTAGTGTTAGTGTTAGGGTAAGGGTTAGGGTTAGGGATAGGGTTAGGGTTAGGGTTAGTGTTAGGGTTAGGGTTAGGGTTAGTGTTAGGGTTAGGGGTTAGGGTTAGGGTTAGTGTTAGGGGTTAGGGGTTAGTGTTAGGGTTAGGGTTAGGGTTAGGGTTAGGGTTAGGGTTAGGTTTAGAGTTAGGGTTATTATTAGGGGGTTAGGTTTTAGTTAAGGATTAGTGTTAGGGTTAGAATTAGAAATAGGGTTAGTGTTAGGATTAGGGTCAGGGTTAGGTTTAGGGATAGGGTTAGGGTTAGGGTTAAGGGTAGGGTTAGGGTTAGGGTTAGATTTAAAGTTTAGGGTTTAGTGTTAGGATTAGGTATAGTGTGAGGTTTAGGGTTAGGGTTAGGTTTAGTGTTAGGGTTAGGGTTAGTGTTTGGGTTATGGTTAGTGTTAGGATTAGGGTTAGGGTTAGGGTCAGGGTTAGGTTTAGGGTTAGGGTTAGGGTTAGGGTTAGATTAAGGGTTAGGTTTAGGTTTATTTTTAGATTTAGGGTTTAGGGTTTAAGGTTTATGGTTTAGGATTGTTTAAGGTTTAGGGTGGTTTAGGTTTAGGGTTTAGAGTTTAGTATTATGGTTACGGTTAGGGTTAGGGTTAGGGTTAGGGTTAGGGTTAGGGTTAGGGTTAGGGTTAAGGTTAGTGTTAGGGTTAGGGTTAGGGTTATGGTTAGTGTTAGTATTAGGGTTACGGTTAGGGTCAGGGTTAGGTTTAGGGTTAGGGTTAGGGTTAGGGTTAGATTTAGGGTCAGGTTTAGGTTTATTGTTAGATTTAGGGTTTAGGGTTTAAGGTTTATGGTTTAGGATTGTTTAAGATTTAGGGTGGATTAGGTTTAGGGTTTAGAGTTTAGTGTTATGGTTACGGTTAGTGTGAGGATTAGGGTTAGGGTTAGGGTTAGGGTTAGGGTTAGGGTAATGGTTAGGGTTAGGGTTAGGGTTAGGGGTTAGGCTTAGTGTTAGGGTTAGGGTTATTATTAGGGGGTTAGGTTTAAGTTTAGGATTATTGTTAGGGTTAGAATTAGAAATAGGGTTAGTGTTAGGATTAGTGTCAGGGTTAGGTTTAGGTTTAGGGTTAGGGTTAGGGTTAGGGTTAGGGTCAGGGAGGGTTTAGGGTTAGGGTTAGGGTTAGGGTTAGATTTAGGGTTAGGTTTAGGTTTATTGTTAGATTTAGGATTTAGGGTCTAAGGTTTATGGTTTAGGATTGTTTAAGGTTTAGGGTGGATTAGGTTTAGGGTTTAGAGTTTAGTGTTATGGTTACGGTTAATGTTAGGGTTAGGGTTAGGGTTAGGATTAGGGTTAAGGTTGGGGTTAGGATTAGGTTTAGGGTTAGGGTTAGGTTTAGGGTTAGGGTTAGGGTTAGGGTTAGGGTTAGGGTTAGGGTTAGGGTTAGGATTAGGGTTATGTTTAGGGTTAGGGTAAGGTTTAGGGGTTAGGGTTAGGGTTATGGTTATTGTTAGGTTTAGGTTTTGGGGTTTAGTGTTTAGGGTTTAAGGTTTAGGGTTTATGATTGTTTAAGATTTAGGGTGGTTTAGGTTAAGGGTTTACGGTTTAGAGTTTAGGATTTTTTAAGGTTTAGGGTTGTTTAGGGTATAGTGTTTAGGGTTAAAAGTTTAGGGTTGTTTAGGGTTTAGTGTTTAGGGTTTAGGGTTGTTTAAGGTTTAGTGTTTAAAGTTTACGTTTTAGGGTTGTTTTGGGTTTAGTGTTTAGTGTTGTTTAGGGTATAGTGTTAATGGTTTAGGTTTTAGGTTTATTTAGGGTTTAGTGTTTAAGGTTTAGGGTATAGGGTTTTTAGGGTTTAGTGTTTAGGGTTGTTTATGGTTTAGTGATTAGGGTTGTTTAGGGTTGTTTAGAGGTTAGTGTTTAGGGTTATTCAGGGTTTATGATTTAGGGTTGTTCAGGGTTTAGGATTTATGGTTTTTCAGGGTTTAGGATTTAGGGATTAAGGTTAAAAGGTTAGGGTTAGGGTTAGGGTTAGGGTTAGCATTAGGGTTAGAGTTAGGGTTAGAGTTAGGGTTATGGGGTTATGTTAGGCTTAAGTTTAGGGTTAAGGTTATAGGGTTAAGGTTATGGTTGGGGTTAGGGTTAGGTTTAGGTTTAGGGTTAGGGTTAGGGTTATGGTTATTCTTAGATTTATGGTTTAAAATTTAGGGCTTATGGTTTAAGGTTTAGGGTTTAGGATTGTTTAAGTTTTAGGGTGGTTTAGGTTTAGGGTATAGAATTTAGCGTTTAAGATTGTTTAATTGTTAGGGTTGTTTAGGTTTTAGCGTTTAGAGTTGTTTAGGGTTTTTTAGGGTTGTTTATAATTTAGTGTTTAGGGTTGTTCAGGATTTATGATTTAGGATATTTTAAGGTTTAGGGTTTAAGGTTGTATAGTGTTTTAGGGTTTAGGGTATAATGTTTAGGGTTAAGGGTTAAGGGTTGTTTAGGGTATAGTGTTAATGGTTTTAGGGTTTAGGCTTGTTTAGGGTTTAGTGTTTAGGGTTTAGGGTTTAGGGTTTTTTAGCGTTTAGTGTTTATAGTTTAGGGTTTAGGGTGCTTTAAATTAGTGTTTAGGGTTTTTCGGGGTTTAGGGTTTAGGATTTAGGGTGTTAGGGTTAGTGTTAGGGTTAGGTTTAGGGTTAAGGTGAGGGTTAGGGTGAGGGTTAAGGTTAGGGTTAGGGTTAAGGTTAGTGTTAGTGTTAGGGTAAGGGTTAGGGTTAGGGATAGGGTTAGGGTTAGGGTTAGTGTTAGGGTTAGGGTTAGGGTTAGTGTTAGGGTTAGGGGTTAGGGTTAGGGTTAGTGTTAGGGGTTAGGGGTTAGTGTTAGGGTTAGGGTTAGGGTTAGCGTTAGGGTTATGGTTAGGTTTAGAGTTAGGGTTATTATTAGGGGGTTAGGTTTTAGTTAAGGATTAGTGTTAGGGTTAGAATTAGAAATAGGGTTAGTGTTAGGATTAGGGTCAGGGTTAGGTTTAGGGATAGGGTTAGGGTTAGGGTTAAGGGTAGGGTTAGGGTTAGGGTTAGATTTAAAGTTTAGGGTTTAGTGTTAGGATTAGGTATAGTGTGAGGTTTAGGGTTAGGGTTAGGTTTAGGGTTAGGGTTAGGGTTAGTGTTTGGGTTATGGTTAGTGTTAGGATTAGGGTTAGGGTTAAGGTCAGGGTTAGGTTTAGGGTTAGGGTTAGGGTTAGGGTTAGATTAAGGGTTAGGTTTAGGTTTATTTTTAGATTTAGGGTTTAGGGTTTAAGGTTTATGGTTTAGGATTGTTTAAGGTTTAGGGTGGATTAGGTTTAGGGTTTAGAGTTTAGTATTATGGTTACGGTTAGGGTTAGGGTTAGGGTTAGGGTTAGGGTTAGGGTTAGGGTTAGGGTTAAGGTTAGTGTTAGGGTTAGGGTTAGGGTTATGGTTAGTGTTAGGATTAGGGTTAGGGTTAGGGTCAGGGTTAGGTTTAGGGTTAGGGTTAGGGTTAGGGTTAGGGTTAGGGTTAGGGTAATGGTCAGGGTTAGGGTTAGGGTTAGGGTAAGGGTTAGGGGTTAGTGTTAGGGTTAGGGTTAGGGTTAGGGTTAGGGTTAGGTTAGGGTTAGGTTTAGGGTTAGGGTTAGGGTTAGGGGTTAGGGATAGTGTTATGGTTTGGGTTAGGTTAGGGTTAGGGTTAGGGTTAGGGTTAGGGTTAGGGTTAGGGTTAAGGTTAGGGTTAGGGTTAGGGTTATGGTTAGTGTTAGGATTAGGGTTAGGGTTAGGGTCAGGGTTAGTTTTAGGGTTAGGGTTAGGGTTAGGGTTAGATTTAGGGTCAGGTTTAGGTTTATTGTTAGATTTAGGGTTTAGGGTTTAAGGTTTATGGTTTAGGATTGTTTAAGGTTTAGGGTGGATTAGGTTAAGGTTTAGAGTTTAGTGTTATGGTTACGGTTAGAGTTAGGGTTAGGGTTAGGGTTAGAGTAATGGTTACGGTTAGGGTTAGGGTTAGGGTTAGGGTAAGGGTTAGGGGTTAGTGTTAGGGTTAGGGTTAGGGTTAGGGTTAGGTTAGGGTTTGAGTTAGGGTTAGGGTTAGGGTTAGGGGTTAGGGTTAGTGTTATGGTTAGGGTTATTATCATGGGGTTAGGTTTAAGTTTAGGATTAGTGTTAGGGTTAGAATTAGAAATAGGGTTAGTGTTAGGATTAGGGTCAGGGTTTGGTTTAGGGTTAGGGCTAGGGTTAGGGTTAGGGTTAGGGTCAGGGAGGGTTTAGGGTTAGGGTTAGGGTTAGGGTTACATTTAGGGTTAGGTTTAGGTTTATTGTTAGATTTAGGATTTAGGGTCTAAGGTTTATGGTTTAGGATTTTTTAAGGTTTAGGGTGGATTAGGTTTAGGCTTTAGAGTTTAGTGTTATGGTTACGGTTAGGGATAGGGTTAGGGTTAGGGTTAGGAGTAGGGTTAAGGTTAGGGTTAGGATTAGGTTTAGGGTTAGGGTTAGGGTTAGGGTTAGGGTTAGGGTTAGCATTAGGGTTAGGGTTAGGGTTAGGGTAAGGGTTAGGGGTTAGGTTTAGTGTTATGGTTATTGTTAGGTTTAGGGTTTAGGGTTTAGTGTTTAGGGTTTAAGGTTTAGGGTTTAGGATTGTTTAAGATTTAGGGTAGTTTAGGTTAAGGGTTTAGGGTTTAGAGTTTAGGATTGTTTAAAGTTTAGGATTGTTTAGGGTATAGTGTTTAGGGTTAAAAGTTTAGGGTTGTTTAGGGTTTAGTGTTTAGGGTTTAGGGTTGTTTAAGGTTTAGTGTTTAAGGTTTAGGTTTTGGGTTGTTTTGGGTTTAGTGTTTAGTGTTGTTTAGGGTATAGTGTTAATGGTTTAGGGTTTAGGGTTATTAAGGGTTTAGTGTTTACGGTTTAGGGTATAGGGTTGTTTAGGGTTTAGTGTTTAGGGTTGTTTATGGTTTAGTGATTAGGATTGTTTTGGGTTGTTTAGAGGTTAGTGTTTAGGGTTATTCAGGGTTTATGATATAGGGTTGTTCAGGGTTTAGGATTTACGGTTGTTCAGGGTTTAGGATTTAGGGATTAAGGTTAAGGGGTTAGGGTTAGGGTTAGGGTTAGGGTTAGGGTTAGGGTTAGGGTTGGGGTTAGGGTTAGGTATAGGGTTAAGGTTAGGGTTAGGGTTAGGGTTAGGTTTATAGTTAGTGTTAGGATTAGGGTTAGGGTTAGGGTCAGGGTTAGGTTTAGGGTTAGGATTAGGGTTAGGGTTAGATTTAGGGTCAGGTTTAGGTTTATTGTTAGATTTAGGGTTTAGGCTTTAAGGTTTATGGTTTAGGATTGTTTAAAGTTTAGGGTGGATTAGGTTTAGGGTTAGAGTTTAGTGTTATGGTTACGGTTAGTGTTAGGTTTAGGGTTAGGGTTAGGATTAGGGTTAAGGTTGGGGTTAGGATTAGGTTTAGGGTTAGGGTTAGGGTTAGGGTTAGGGTTAGGGTTAGGGTTAGGGTTAGGGTTAGTGTTAGGGTTAGGGTTAGGATTAGGGTTAGAGTTAGGGTTAGGGTAAGGGTTAGGGGTTAGGGTTAGGGTTATGGTTATTGTTAGGTTTAGGGTTTAGGGTTTAGTGTTTAGGGTTTAAGCTTTAGGGTTTAGGATTGTTTAAGATTTAGGGTGGTTTAGGTTAAGGGTTTAGGGTTTAGAGTTTAGGATTTTTTAAGGTTTAGGGTTGTTTAGGGTATAGTGTTTAGGGTTAAAAGTTTAGGGTTGTTTAGGATTTAGTGTTTAGGGTTTAGGATTGTTTAAGGTTTAGTGTTTAAGGTTTAGGTTTTAGGGTTGTTTTGGGTTTAGTGTTTAGTGTTGTTTAGGGTATAGTGTTAATGGTTTAGGGTTTAGGGTTATTTAGGGTTTAGTGTTTAAGGTTTAGGGTATAGGGTTGTTTAGGGTTTAGTGTTTAGGGTTGTTTAGGGTTTAGTGATTAGGGTTGTTTAGGGTTGTTTAGAGGTTAGTGTTTAGGGTTATTCAGGGTTTATGATTTAGGGTTGTTCAGGGTTTAGGATTTATGGTTGTTCAGGGTTTAGGATTTAGGGATTAAGGTTAAGGGGTTAGGGTTAGGGTTAGGGTTAGGGTTAGCATTAGGGTTAGAGTTAGGGTTAGAGTTAGGGTTATGGGGTTATGTTAGGCTTAAGGTTAGGGTTAGCGTTATGGGGTTAAAGTTAAAGTTGGGGTTAGGGTTAGGTTTAGGTTTAGGGTTAGGGTTAGGGTTATGTTTATTCTTAGATTTATGGTTTAAAATTTAGGGTTTATGGTTTAAGGTTTAGGGTTTAGGATTGTTTAAGTTTTAGGGTGGTTTAGGTTTAGGGTATAGGATTTAGCGTTTAAGATTGTTTAATGTTTAGGGTTGTTTAGGTTTTAGCGTTTAGAGTTGTTTAGGGTTTTTTAGGGTTGTTTATGATTTAGTGTTTAGGGTTGTTCAGGATGTATGATTTAGGATATTTTAAGGTTTAGGGTTTAAGGTTGTATAGTGTTTTAGGGTTTAGGGTATAATATTTAGGGTTAAGGGTTTAGGGTTGTTTAGGGTATAGTGTTAATGGTTTTAGGGTTTAGGCTTGTTTAGGGTTTAGTGTTTAGGGTTTAGGGTTTAGGGTTTTTTAGCGTTTAGTGTTTATAGTTTACTGTTTAGGGTGCTTTTGGAATTAGTGTTTAGGGTTTTTCGGGGTTTTGGGTTTAGGATTTAGGGTGTTAGGGTTAGTGTTAGAATTAGGTTTAGGGTTAAGGTGAGAGTCAGGGTGAGGGTTAAGGTTAGGGTTAGGGTTAAGGTTAGTGTTAGTGTTAGGGTAAGGGTTAGGGTTAGGGATAGGGTTAGGGTTAGGGTTAGGGTTAGGGTTAAGGTTAGGGTTAGGGTTAGGGTTAGGGTTAGGGGTTAGGGTTAGGGTTAGTGTTAGGGGTTAGGGGTTAGTGCTAGGGTTAGGGTTAGGGTTAGGGTTAGGGTTAGGTTTAGTGTTAGGGTTATTATTAGGGGGTTACGTTTTAGTTTAGGATTAGTGTTAGGGTTAGAATTAGAAATAGGGTTAGTGTTAGGATTAGGGTGAGGGTTAGGTTTAGCGATATGGTTAGGGTTATGGTTAAAGGTAGGGTTAGGGTTAGGGTTAGATTTAAAGTTTAGGGTTTAGTGTTAGGATTAGGGATAGTGTGAGGTTTAGGGTTAGGTTTAGGGTTAGGGTTAGGGTTAGTGTTTGGGTTATGATTAGTGTTATTATTAGGGTTAGGGTTAGGGTCAGGTTTAGGTTTAGGGTTAGGGTTAGGATTAGGGATAGATTTAGGGTTAGGTTTAGGTTTATTGTTAGATTTAGGGTTTAGGGTTTAAGGTTTAAGGTTTAGGATTTTTTAAGGTTTAGGGTAGATTAGGTTTAGGGTTTAGAGTTTAGTATTATGGTTACGGTTAGGGTTAGGGTTAGGGTTAGAGTTAGGGTTAGGGTTAGGGTTAGGGTTAGGGTTAAGGTTAGGGTTAGTGTTAGGGTTAGGGTTATGGTTAGTGTTAGGATTAGGGTTAGGGTTAGGGTCAGGGTTATGTTTAGGGTTAGGGATAGGGTTAGGGTTAGATTTAGAATTAGGTTTAGATTTATTGTTAGATTTAGGGTTTAGGGTTTAAGGTTTATGATTTAGGATTGTTTAAGGTTTAGGGTGGATTAGGTTTAGGGTTTAGAGTTTAGTGTTATGGTTACGGTTAGGGTTAGGGTTAGGGATGGGGTTACGGTTAGGGTTAGGTTTATGGTAATGGTTAGGGTTAGGGTTAGGGTAAAAGTTAGGGGGTTAGTGTTAGGGTTTGGGTTAGGGTTAGGATTAGGGTTAGGGTTAGGTTAGGGTTAGGGTTAGGGTTAGGGTTAGGGGTTAGGGTTAGTGTTAGGGTTAGGGTTATTATTAGGGGGTTAGGTTTAAGTTTAGGGTTAGTGTTAGGGTTAGAATTAGAAATAGGGTTAGTGTTAGAATTAGGGTCAGGGTTAGGTTTAGGGTTAAGGTTAGGGTTAGGTTTAGGGTTAGGGTCAGAGAGGGTTTAGGGTTAGGGTTAGGGTTAGGGTTAGATTTAGGGTTAGGTTTAGGTTTATTGTTAGATTTAGGATTGAGGGTCTAAGGTTTATGGTTTAGGATTGTTTAAGATTTAGGGTGGATTAGGTTTAGGGTTTAGAGTTTAGTGTTATGGTTACGGTTAGGGTTAGAGTTAGGGTTAGGGTTAGGATTACGGTTAAGGTTGGGGTTAGGGTTAGGTTTAGGGTTAGGGTTAGGGTTAGGGTTAGGGTTAGGGTTAGGATTAGGGTAAGGGTTAGGGGTTAGGGTTAGGGTTATGGTTATTGTTAGGTTATGGGTTTAGGGTTTAGTGTTTAGGGTTTAAGGTTTAGGGTTTATGATTGTTTAAGATTTAGGGTGGTTTAGGTTAAGGGTTTAGGGTTTAAAGTTTAGGATTGTTTAAGGTTTAGGGTTGTTTAGGGTATAGTGTTTAGGGTTAAAAGTTTAGGGTTGTTTAGGGTTTAGTGTTTAGGATTTAGTGTTGTTTAAGGTTTAGTGTTTAAGGTTTAGGTTTTAGGGTTGTTTTGGGTTTAGTGTTTAGTGTTGTTTAGGGTATAGTGTTAATGGTTTAGGGTTTAGGGTTATTTAGGGTTTAGTGTTTATGGTTTACGGTATAGGGTTTTTAGGGTTTAGTGTTTAGGGTTGTTTATGGTTTAGTGATTAGGGTTGTTTAGGGTTGTTTAGAGGTTAGTGTTTAGGGTTATTCAGGGTTTATGATTTAGGGTTGTTCAGGGTTTAGGATTTATGGTTGTTCAGTGTTTAGGATTTAGGGATTAAGGTTAAGGGGTTAGGGTTAGGGTTAGGTTTAGGGTTAGGGTTAGTGTTAGCATTAGGGTTAGAGTTAGGGTTAGAGTTAGGGTTATGGGGTTATGTTAGGCTTAAGGTTAGGGTTAGGGTTATGGGGTTAAGGTTAGGGTTGGGGTTAGGGTTAGGTTTAGGTTTAGGGTTAGGGTTAGGGTTATGGTTATTCTTAGATTTATGGTTTAAAATTTAGGGCTTATGGTTTAAGGTTTAGGGTTTAGGATTGTTTAAGTTTTAGGGTGGTTTAGGTTTAGGGTATAGAATTTAGCGTTTAAGATTGTTAAATGTTTAGGGTTGTTTAGGTTTTAGCGTTTAGAGTTGTTTAGGGTTTTTTAGGGTTGTTTATAATTTAGTGTTTAGGGTTGTTCAGGATTTATGATTTAGGATATTTTAAGGTTTAGGGTTTAAGGTTGTATAGTGTTTTAGGGTTTAGGGTATAATGTTTAGGGTTAAGGGTTTAGGGTTGTTTAGGGTATAGTGTTAATGGTTTTAGGGTTTAGGCTTGTTTAGGGTTTAGTGTTTAGGGTTTAGGGTTTAGGGTTTTTTAGCGTTTAGTGTTTATAGTTTAGGGTTTAGGGTGCTTTAAATTAGTGTTTAGGGTTTTTCGGAGTTTAGGGTTTAGAATTTAGGGTGTTAGTGTTAGTGTTAAGGTTAGGTTTAGGGTTAAGGTGAGGGTTAGGGTGAGGGTTAAGGTTAGGGTTAGGGTTAAGGTTAGAGTTAGTGTTAGGGTAAGGGTTAGGGTTAGGGATAGGGTTAGGGTTAGGGTTAGTGTTAGGGTTAGGGTTAGGGTTAGGGTTAGGGTTAGAGGTTAGGGTTAGGGTTAGTGTTAGGGGTTAGGGGTTAGTGTTAGGGTTAGGGTTAGGGTTAGGGTTAGGGTTAGGTTTAGTGTTAGGGTTATTATTAGGGGGTTAGGTTTTAGTTAAAGATTAGTGTTAGCTTTAGAATTAGAAATAGTGTTAGTGTTAGGATTAGGGTCAGGGTTAGGTTTAGGGATAGGGTTAGGGTTAGGGTTAAGGGTAGGGTTAGGGTTAGGGTTAGATTTAAAGTTTAGGGTTTAATGTTAGGATTAGGGATAGTGTGAGGTTTAGGGTTAGGGTTAGGTTTCGGGTTAGGGTTAGGGTTAGTGTTTGGGTTATGGTTAGTGTTAGGATTAGGGTTAGGGTTAGGGTCAGGGTTAGGTTTAGGGTTAGGGTTAGGGTTAGGGTTAGATTAAGGGTTAGGTTTAGGTTTATTTTTAGATTTAGGGTTTAGGGTTTAAGGTTTATGGTTTAGGATTGTTTAAGGTTTAGGGTGGATTAGGTTTAGGGTTTAGAGTTTAGTATTATGGTTAGGGTTAGGGTTAGGGTTAGGGTTAGGGTTAGGGTTAGGGTTAGGGTTAGGGTTAAGGTTAGTGTTAGGGTTAGGGTTAGGGTTATGGTTAGTGTTAGGATTAGGATTAGGGTTAGGGTCAGGGTTAGGTTTAGGGTTAGGGTTAGGGTTAGGGTTAGATTTAGGGTCAGGTTTTGGTTTATTGTTAGATTTAGGGTTTAGTATTATGGTTACGGTTAGTGTTAGGGTTAGGGTTAGGGTTAGGGTTAGTGTTAGGGTTAGGTAATGGTCAGGGTTAGGGTTAGGGTTAGAGTAAGTGTTAGGGGTTAGTGTTAGGGTTAGGGTTAGGGTTAGGGTTAGGTTAGGGTTAGGGTTAGGGTTAGGGGTTAGGGTTAGTGTTAGGGTTAGGGTTAGGTTAGGGTTAGGGTTAGGGTTAGGGTTAGGGTTAGGGGTTAGGGTTAGTGTAATGGTTAGGGTTATTATTAGGGGGTTAGGTTTAAGTTTAGAATTAGTGTTAGGGTTAGAATTAGAAATAGGGTTAGTGCTAGGATTAGGGTCAGGGTTAGGTTTAGGGTTAGGGTTAGGGTTAGGGTTAGGGTTAGGGTCAGGGAGGGTTTAGGGTTAGGGTTAGGGTTAGATTTAGGTTTAGGTTTAGGTTTATTGTTAGATTTAGGATTTATGGTCTAAGGTTTATGGTTTAGGATTGTTTAAGGTTTAGGGTGGATTAGGTTTAGGATTTAGAGTTTAGTGTTATGGTTACGGTTAGGGTTAGGGTTAGGGTTAGGTTTAGGATCAGGGTTAAGGTTAGGGTTAGGATTAGGTTTAGGGTTAGGGTTAGGGTTAGGGTTAGGGTTAGGGTTAGGGTTAGGATTAGGGTTAGGGTTAGGGTTAGGGTAAGGGTTAGGGGTTAGGGTTAGGGTTATGGTTATTGTTAGGTTTAGGGTTTAGGGTTTAGTGTTTAGGGTTTAAGGTTTAGGGTTTAGGATTATTAAGATTTAGGGTGGTTTAGGTTAAGGGTTTAGGGTTTAGACTTTAGGATTGTTTAAGGTTTAGGGTTGTTTAGGGTATAGTGTTTAGGGTTAAAAGTTTAGGGTTGTTTAGGTTTTAGTGTTTAGGGTTTAGGGTTGTTGAAGGTTTAGTGTTTAAGGTTTAGGTTTTAGGGTTGTTTTGGGTTTAGTGTTTAGTGTTGTTTAGGGTATAGTGTTAATGGTTTAGGGTTTAGGGTTATTTGGGGTTTAGTGTTTAAGGTTTAGGGAATAGGGTTGTTTAGGGTTTAGTGTTTAGGGTTGTTTATGGTTTAGTGATTAGGGTTGTTTAGGGTTGTTTAGAGGTTAGTGTTTAGGGTTATTCAGGGTTTATGATTTAGGGTTGTTCAGGGTTTAGGATTTATGGTTGTTCAGGGTTTAGGATTTATGGATTAAGGTTAAGGGGTTAGGGTTAGGGTTAGGGTTAGGGTTAGCGTTAGGGTTAGCGTTAGGGTTAAGGTTAGGGTTAGGGTTAGGGTTAGGGTTATGGTTAGTGTTAGGATTAGGGTTAGGGTTAGGGTCAGGGAGGGTTTAGGGTTAGGGTTAGGGTTAGGGTTAGATTTAGGGTCAGGTTTAGGTTTATTTTTAGATTTAGGGTTTAGGGTTTAAGGTTTATGGCTTAGGATTGTTTAAGGTTTAGGGTGGATTAGGTTTAGGGTTTAGAGTTTAGTGTTATATTTACGGTTAGTGTTAGGGTTAGGGTTAGGGTTAGGGTTAGGGTCAGGGAGCGTTTAGGGTTAGGGTTAGGTTTAGGGTTAGATTTAGGGTTAGGTTTAGGTTTATTGTTAGATTTAGGATTTAGGGTCTAAGGTTTATGGTTTAGGATTGTTTCAGGTTTAGGGTGGATTAGGTTTAGGGTTTAGAGTTTAGTGTTATGGTTATGGTTAGGGTTAGGGTTAGGGTTAGGATTAGGGTTAAGGTTAGGGTTAGGATTAGGTTTAGGGTGAGGGTTAGGTTTAGGGTTAGGGTTAGGGTTAGGGTTAGGGTTAGGGTTAGGGTTAGGTTTAGGATTAGGGTTAGGGTTAGGGTTAGGGTAAGGGTTAGGGGTTAGGGTTAGGGTTATGGTTATTGTTAGGTTTAGGGTTTAGGGTTTAGTGTTTATGGTTTAAGGTTTAGGGTTTAGGATTGTTTAAGATTTAGGGTGGTTTAGGTTAAGGGTTTAGGGTTTAGAGTTTAGGATTGTTTAAGGTTTAGGGTTGTTTAGGGTATAGTGTTTAGGGTTAAAAATTTAGGGTTGTTTAGGGTTTAGTGTTTAGGGTTTAGGGTTGTTTAAGGTTTAGTGTTTAAGGTTTAGGTTTTAGGGTTGTTTTGTGTTTAGTGTTTAGTGTTGTTTAGGGTATAGTGTTAATGGTTTAGGGTTTAGGGTTATTTAGGGTTTAGTGTTTAAGGTTTAGGGTATAGGGTTGTTTAGGGTTTAGTGTTTAGGGTTGTTTATGGTTTAGTGATTAGGGTTGTTTAGGGTTGTTTAGAGGTTAGTGTTTAGGGTTATTCAGGGTTTATGATTTAGGGTTTTTCAGGGTTTAGGATTTATGGTTGTTCAGGGTTTAGGATTTAGGGATTAAGGTTAAGGGGTTTGGGTTAGGGTTAGGGTTAGGGTTAGGGTTAGGGTTAGCATTAGGGTTAGAGTTAGGGTTAGAGTTAGGGTTAAGGGGTTATGTTAGGCTTAAGGTTAGGGTTAGGGTTATGGGGTTAAGGTTATGGTTGGGGTTAGGGTTAGGTTTAGGTTTAGGGTTAGGGTTAGGGTTATGGTTATTCTTAGATTTATGGTTTAAAATTTAGGGCTTATGGTTTAAGGTTTAGGGTTTAGGATTGTTTAAGTTTTAGGGTGGTTTAGGTTTAGGGTATAGAATTTAGCGTTTAAGATTGTTTAATGGTTAGGGTTGTTTAGGTTTTAGCGTTTAGAGTTGTTTAGGGTTTTTTAGGGTTGTTTATAATTTAGTGTTTAGGGTTGTTCAGGATTTATTATTTAGGATATTTTAAGGTTTAGGGTTTAAGGTTGTATAGTGTTTTAGTGTTTAGGGTATAATGTTTAGGGTTAAGGGTTTAGGGTTGTTTAGGTTATAGTGTTAATGATTTTAGGGTTTAGGCTTGTTTAGGGTTTAGTGTTTAGGGTTTTGGGTTTAGGGTTTTTTAGCGTTTAGTGTTTATAGTTTAGGGTTTAGGGTGCTTTAAATTAGTGTTTAGGGTTTTTCGGGGTTTAGGGTTTAGGATTTAGGGTGTTAGGGTTAGTGTTAGGGTAAGGTTTAGGGTTAAGGTGAGGGTTAGGGTGAGGGTTAAAGTTAGGTTTAGGGTTAAGGTTAGTGTTAGTGTTAGGGTTATGGTTAGGGTTAGGGATAGGGTTAGGGTTAGGGTTAGGGTTAGGGGTTAGGGTTAGGGTTAGTGTTAGGGGTTAGGGGTTAGTGTTAGGGTTAGGGTTAGGGTTAGGGTTAGGGTTAGGGTTAGGTTTAGTGTTAGGGTTATTATTAGGGGGTTAGGTTTTAGTTAAGGATTAGTGTTAGGGTTAGAATTAGAAATAGGGTTAGTGTTAGGATTAGGGTCAGGGTTAGGTTTAGCGATAGGGTTAGGGTTAGGGTTAAGGGTAGGGTTAGGGTTAGGGTTAGATTTAAAGTTTAGGGTTTAGTGTTAGGATTAGGGATAGTGTGAGGTTTAGTGTTAGGGTTAGGTTTAGGGTTAGGGTTAGGGTTAGTGTTTGGGTTATGGTTAGTGTTAGGATTAGGGTTAGGGTTAGGGTCAGGGTTAGGTTTAGGGTTAGGGTTAGGGTTAGG